>NC_064305.1:53371124-53574262 GCF_023373825.1 Bactrocera dorsalis
ATAATATTTGTATTCATTACACGTACTAATTTTTTTGATCGGTTTCAGTTCTGATTCCGACAACTATCAGATAAGAGTTTTCAAACAATGTTAACTACCAAACTTGGAAATTGAATTTTGATATTTGTAGAGTAGTAATATGGTTTAATGGCTGTCTCCGGATCGAAAAGCCACCAACCATATCGACCATGTTGTGATAGACGGAAGACACGTCATAAAGAATGTTCGGCGTCTAGAAGCTGCAATCACAACAGACAACCGAAACCATTGGTTTAAAAAAAATGCAAAAGAACAGCTGGTGCGATGAGGAGTGTCGTGTCGCAGCGGAGAGAAAACAGACTGCCTACCTCGCAACGTTACGATCGACCACAACACGAGCGGGATTGGATAGATAGCGAAAATTCTACGAAAAAATTCGGCGACTAATAGAAGGTTTCAAGACCAGATCATACTCTTGTAGAACCCCCAGAGGTGATCTAGTGATTGATGCCCAGAGCATACTGAAATTATAGAGGGAACACTTCTCCAAACTGCTGAATGGCAGTGAAAGTATAACGCCAGGAGAAGGCGAACCCGATTCCTCAATCGATGACGATGGTGTAAACGTTCCATTATCCCACGATCTGCGCCAACTCCCGTGGGATAAGCCTCCTCAACACCGCGTATAAGGTTCTATCGAGCGTATTGTGTGAAAGATTAAAGCCCACCGTCAACTGATTGGACCTTATCAGTGTGGCTTTAGAAATGGCAAATCAACAACTGACCACATTTTCACCATGCGCCAAATCTTGGAAAAGACCCGTGAAAAGAGAATCGACACGCACCACCTCTTCGTCGATTTAAAAGCTTTTGACAGCACGAAAAGGAGCTGCCTTTATGCCGCGATGTCTGAATTTGGTATCCGCGGAACTAATACGGCTGTTTAAACTGACGTTGAGCAACATCAAAAGCTTCGTCAGGATCGGGAAGGACTTCTCCGAGCCATTCGATACCAAACGAGGTTACAGACAACGCGACTCCCTTCACTTCTTCAAGCGAATTCTGGACAAAATAATTCGAGCTGCAGAACTAAACAGAGAAGGTACCATCGTCTATAAGAGTGTACAGCTGCTGGCGTATGCTGATGATATTGATATCATTGGGCTTAACAACCGCGTCGTTAGTTCTGCTTTCTCCAGAATGGATAATGAAGCGAAGCAAATGGGCCTGGTGGTGATCGAGAGCAAGGCGAAATATCTGCTGTCATCAAACAAACAGTCAGTTGATAGTTATAACTTTGAAGTTGTAGATAATTTCGTCTATTTAGGAATCAGCATTAACACCAACAACAACGTCAGCGTCGAAATCCAACGTGAAATATCTCTTGCCAACAGGTGCTACTTCGGACTAAGTAGGCAATTGAGAAGTAAAGTCCTCTCTCGACGAACAAAAACCAAACTTTACTCCAGTCCTGCTATATGCTGACGAGTCGACGTTACGAGTTTTCGAGAGAAAGGTTCTGTGGAAGATTTATGGTCCTTTGCGCGTTGGTCATGGTGAATATCGTATTCAATGGAACGATGAGCTTTGTGAGATATACGACGACATTGACATAGTTCAGCGAATTAAAAGACAGCGGCTACTCTGGATGGGTCATGTCGTCCGAATGGACGAAAATACTCCAGATCTGAAAGTTTTCGACGCAGTACCCGCCGTGGGAAGACCTCCACTCCGTTGGAAAGACCAGGTGGAGAAGGATCTGGCTTCGCTTGGAATCTCCAATTTGTGCCAAGAAACGCGTTTCTGTTGTGATATTAAAAATGTTTTACCGCCTTGTTCAGTAGCAACAATCAGTAAAATTATAACTAACAACCGTTAGTTGAACACAATTATAATATCTGTTGCAATATGTTGAAAAAATGTATTTAAAAAAAATGTGTGTTATTTAAATCAGAAATTTAGTTTTTTAACAAGTTAAGCTAATATTGTGTGTTATTCATACGAACAATTCAATTTTTTAACGAGTTAGCTAATATTTTAAAATCTTTTTTCTTTCAGGTACTAGGGGATCGTCAAAATATGAAGCACCCTAATGTAGTGTTATTTTGTAACAAATGTGAAATATTTTATTCTTAGCTGAGAATAGTGACATTTAGTAGAGTTAATCGATCCCTTTTGAAATAAAGATCTTGTAATGCAAAAAATGTATAGACACTTTATTTCTTGGCTCAATAGGCGTGGACCCGACAGCTGGTAGTTATATTTTAATCATTTGTCTGTGTCAAATCTAATACTCATGATACCAAAGTACTCGTAGCCATTTAAATCAGTGTTACTTATTATATGAGATAAGTTTAAAGACGCATACATATCTACATACATACATATAGCCTTACGCATTAAATATATGTATAAACAACGTTTTCCTTTATGTTCATAGTCATATTTTAAACCTAAGAATTTGTGAAGGTGGCGTTGTTGCTGTTGCCAACTTTGATTCATGCCCATGGATATAAAAAGTACTATTCAAACTAGCGCTTCTTGCTTGCATTTATTTACATATAAGTACGTGCGACACAAGTCGTTTTGCTTGACATTATCAAATTTAAATTATTTATCGTTATAACGCGTAAGGTTTTACTCTGTTTTGCTTCTATTCATCGCTGTGCTGCAGATACATATGTGGAAGGGTTGCCGTGAACAATTTAAAACTGAACCCTTTTTTAGCTGAATTTTTGAAGTTATACATGCATTCAAATATTAAAAATATATATATTTTAGTTTTTGTTTCTTTTTTTAACTTTTGATATATGAAGATATGTATATATAGCATTCACTATCATTTGTAAAATAAGCTTGGAACAAAAAGTGGACGAGAAATAAAATGGCTCGCACATAGTTATATTATGTATGCTAGAGTCCAAACTGGTATATTAGTTCGAAAATATTTTATAAGTAAAAATTTATAATGATCCGACTGCTTTTAAACACATGCTTAATAATGAAATTAAAATAAACTTACTGTTCAAGTTTTTTTGCCGGATTTTGTGTATCAAAAAATTATAGTTCATTATTTATTTTCGAAACTTACTATCAGAGCGTCACCTAAATGCATAATCACTTTTCATAAGTTTACAGAAGGGAAAACGATATATTAAAAAGCACTCATGTTGAAACAAAAGTTGAGTTTTGGTTATAAAATGATTATATATTGCTCATATTTGACGGTGGAAGCTGAAAATTATATGTAATACATACATATGTAATATAATGTAGTGAATCGTAAGCAAAAAAAACTAATTTTCGATTTTTTTGATGATACTTTGTTTTGCATTTTAGGTGACGATAGGTACTGTTGCCTACTGTTACACAGGTATTGTATCACACTAAATTTTTGCTTTGTAAATGCAACCATGCGTATATCTGTTTTATCTGCTGCCACTTTCAGCATACGACCGCAGCAGAAAATAAAAAGCAGCAAGAGAACAAGCAGACTTCTGACAGTTGACAATCGCCAACGCTCTCACTTTGTCTTGTATTCATTTGTTGTAGCTTGAAGTTGGAGCAACAATCTGTGGAGCTCTCGTTGGTCATATCGGCAAACTGTGTTTTGTTTTTGCACCACAAAAACGTTAATGGATTCGATAGTACGGCAGAAAGATACAAAAATTATTTGCTACGTTTCTTGGCAAATCTCAATATAAATCACTGGGTTAATTGTAAAAAACGCCGACTTGGTGATTTCCCAAAGTTGCATTTACTTCTGAAGGCTATTAGCGCTTAGAACGTGGCATTTTCTAAAGTAATCAGGGGAAGTAAACATTAAGTAGAGGTTGTGATCTGGCTTACGTGTGATTTTTCTCGGTAAGCATATTTCTATTATTAATCAAACGTTTGCATTTCATAGAAAAATACATATGTATGTATGGATATGTTCGCGCCTTCTTTTCTATTGAGAAATAATAATTAATAAACTTTTGTATTCCGCATTATATAGATAAGCAACGCTCATTGAATATAATTTGTTTTGCCTGAAAGAGAGAAAGCTGAGATAGAGTAGCAAGACCTCATAATGATTCCTGGGTACGGACCGGTGATGCAAGCCCTTTTGGGTACACTTTTTACATGGGGATTAACAGCTGCGGGTGCAGCGTGTGTGATATTTGTGCGCGGCAATCAACGCAAGTCACTTGATGCTGCATTAGGTTTCGCCGCTGGTGTCATGATTGCTGCTTCGTTTTGGTCACTTTTAAATCCCGCCATAGAAATGGCAGAGAGTTCACATTTGTATGGCGTTTACGCCTTTATGCCAGTTTCTGGTGGTTTTCTTTTGGGTGCTATCTTTGTGTATGGTTGTGATAGGCTTATGTCGTATCTTGGACTCAACAGCACAAATATGATGATTTCGATGACACAAACGAATAAGGATAAGGCTGATATTGCTATCGATGATATACGTAATAGTCAAGGTGTTTTGGATCGCACTGTAACAAAAAGCATGGATAGTTTTTCTGATTGCTTGAGTACACAACACGGCAACCTTGAGCCACGACGTCGCAAAAAAAACAGCGCAGCCGAATTAGAAGCTCAGCGTACATACACAACAGATAGTCAACGTAACCTTGAAAACGCAGTGGCACAATGGAAACGTATTATGTTACTGGTTGTTGCAATAACCGTACATAACATTCCCGAGGGTCTGGCGGTCGGTGTCAGCTTCGGCGCAATAGGCAGTACTGAATCTTCCACATTTGAAGCTGCTCGAAATTTGGCAATTGGTATTGGAATTCAAAATTTTCCAGAGGGCCTCGCTGTAAGTCTGCCTTTACACGCAGCTGGCTTTAGCGTGGCACGCGCATTGTGGTATGGTCAACTGTCTGGTATGGTGGAACCGATTTTTGGTATTTTGGGTGCAGTTGCAGTGACTTTTGCCAATCTCATATTACCATATGCACTGTCATTTGCAGCCGGCGCAATGATATACATTGTTGCGGATGACATATTGCCCGAAGCTCATGCCAGTGGCAATGGAACAATTGCCACTTGGGGCACGGTAGCAGGGTTCCTTATAATGATGTGCCTTGAAGTTACCCTATCTTGATGTTACTACTACTGCCGTTGTTATATTTGTTATATTATTAACTACAAGCACAATATTTTGCGTTTACAAAGCTACAACAATCGCTTGATCAGCCACATCGATTTGGTACAAAAGCCCATCTATTTTTTAAATGACTATTTATGGATGTAAATGCGTGTGTTCTGATGTAATTGTGTGTGTATATATGTATTTTAAAATGTATTTAAGCAGCGTGATTGTAATGCTCGCTAAGTCGCTTAAATATGAAAATTGCGATTACGTTTGAAATATGTACGATAGCCGAGCACAATTTTCCTAAAAAGTTAACGCATTACTATTTTGTACTTTTTAAAAAATCTCATAAAACGGACAACTGAGTATTACTTTTGTAAATATTTACTGAAAATAAGAATTCTTGTACACACTATTGTTTTAGAAATCTGGCTCGCAAAAAGTTATTAAAGCGAATACCATCATTTTACTTAAATGGAATACTTTAATGTATCTCATTAAAATAACATTTGTTAGATACAGTATAATTTAATTAGTTTTTAGTAGTTAAGTTTTATGTTTTGAGCAGAGAAAAAACTAAGTAATTTAATGAAGAAAAAAAATATATATATATATTTACCTAAAGTGAAGGTGGCATACTTATTTGTGAGTGTAAATAGTTTATATGCATACACAGTAGCGATGAAATATTGTGGTAAACAATTTCCGCTGGAAGCCAAACAAGACGTTGGTAATCAATCAACGTATATTTTTAACAGTTACTATAGGCAAGTAATTAGCTACATGCAACAACAACAGTTAAGATAGCTAAATCAAATTCTGATAAATTTAAAATGTCACGATAATTTGTGATGTACACAGATAAAGGCAGATACGTGCACTGAGTTATCTTCAAAAAGACAAATAAACGTGTAAAATATTCACGTTATCGTTTTGTGAACAATACGGTGACTATACAAGCTCTATTTAATCCTGCTTGCACATAAGTATTTCATTTGCATGTCTGTTTAAAGTTATCTTCCTTCTTTCTTTCTTTGTTTTGCGATTCCTCAGTTCTTCATTTTGTATAACTTTTTATAAATACATTGCAGTTTTTTTTTTAGATAAAGATATGAACTACGTTTAAATATCATTCAAGAGGTGATCGTTTAAAAGATAAAATATAAGCACAAAGACTATTATTTCATTTATGATTGTTGTTGTTGGGGCCTTACTACTGTCCAATAAACATCTACATATATTTTAATGTTAACATATTGTTAACATGACAACAGGAATGATGTACTGCAACTGTTACAATAATAACTGATATAACAAGAATGTTGTGATACCTTAGTAACTTGGTGCAAAGAGTATAATAGTGTTGTTAAGTGCTAAATTTCGGACGAAGCAAAAAAATTAAATATTATTTAAAGAATTATTATTACAATATATTTCGCTAACTTTATGAAAAAAATACAGTTGGAAACACCAAGTGATGTATTCTACAAATAGACAATCTGCGCCATTTACACCTTCACTACACTATGCCCGTATAAGACGATCCGCTATTGAAACAGCTGAAACTTTTACTTAAAAAGTATCCCTTTCTGCATACAACAAGATCTGTGGTCTAATTATCTCTTTGCTTGTTCTCAAAATCCCTACACCCCTTGATTAGAAGACGTCGATTACAACTCTTAATATCTTATCATTAAACCGTATTTTGTGGTATGGTTTTATATTTCTTCATTTTGGACATTTAAAGTTAACTTGTTTTGTTTTGCCTAATTCATTTTAAATGTGTTCGTGAGAACAAGCTAGTACCTCATAAAGTTGCAAATACTTGAAATCTCATAATATTCCACGCAAATAATTAATTTAATACTTCTAGTTTCAGGAAATCCAGTGGATTATATGTCATTACTTCTCGATACTATCTTTATTTCCATGAATGTACATGCGACATGTAATTGCTTCTCAATAAAATATTTTAATGCAATCAGTAAACTATGCAACCACTAATATTATTCAACATATCTCTCATTGTCGTTAGGTGATATTGTTATAGAAAATTCATTTCTCTCCTTATAGGAATTGCATGTCAAGCTTTTGAATTTAAAGCTTTGCATTATAACACTTCCCACCACAGTCGAGCCTACGTAACCAGAACGAACCCGTTTATTATCGGGTTAAGGACTGTCAACTCGGTAGGATTCTACCGTTACAACAACAACAACACTCCATTTGCAGCTATTATTTATAACAAGGTAAGGGAGTTAATTCATTTGAAACATCCGAATCGAAAAGCCATAAATAATTTTTGAGAAGCATTAGTATAATAAATTCTGTCACAGAGAGAAATAGTATGTTTGTAGCATAGTCAACTTGTTTTAAGTGCATGGTAGCGTTTTTCAAGATAATCCAATATTACAGCATTTCAAGTCTCACAATATTACATTTAAAAGCAATTACACATAAGTCGAAACCAGTAGCAACAACGACACATTTCTGACAACTAATTCATTTAAATATTTCTAGTAAACCGGTTTGAATTTATACTTACTATTATTCCTCATAAATGTATGCAATATCTTCTTCACAGTAATAACAAATCATTTGCATTTAGTAATTCGAGAAATAAACATCGACTTACCTTCATTTTTTCGTAGAGTTCAGGGTTTTCATAGCGATCTATATTTGATATTGGAAACTCATTTGGATCGCATATCATCCGCTTTTTTTTGCAAGCTTCAACCCACAAAATCGAAACAACTGGTATGTTCCAGTTTTTGGCTTTTTTGTACGTGGACAGCAAACCATCTTTAAATATCACATGTGTTGTACCTCTGAAAATATTGATACATTATAATAACTGAAAAATCATAAGTAAATTAACTTTGACTACCTTAGTAATTTGTCATTTACGCGTGCACCTAGTTGTGAAATAACCTTCTTCACTCCTTCTGATCGATTATCTTCGCCAGTACGCACTTCAACATATACTATAATGTCGCGCATGAGTTCCTCTATTGATGGTGGTGGAGATGGATGGTATTCTTCTAAGCTGATAATGTTTTGTTCTTCGTGTGGGATATCAAAGTTTGTGTAACCATCATTTACAGGATTTCTAATGACAAAGAAAAATGTTCCAATTACATACATATAAGCAACTTCTTTCACAAATTATTTACTTTAAAGCTCTGATCGCGCGGACACGCAATGATGCTGAAGGACTGTTGAGATCACGTTGTATGCGTGCCATTTGAGGATTTTTACTAAATGTTGTTTGTTTAGAAGTTTCTTTTGTGTTATTTGTGTTTATTTCCGTATTAGTTATGTGTTCAATATTTGAGTTAGGAGAACCAGCTGCAATTTGTACGGGATTGTTTTCGATATCTTCATAAATTACTTCATTAAATGTTACTGGTGGCGATTGGGAAATAAGGAGCTTTTCTCGCTGAGGCATAGCATCGGAACTGCTCACATAGTCGCTCAATTCGCCTGTAGGTTGTTTTGAAATGCGATAACACGCATGCGCATGTTGAAGAGTGAGCACAGGAAACAAAAGAAAGGATAAATTTATATTACAAACACTTAATGAGATCAACAAACTAAGGAACTTAAAATATTTTTTCACATTTTCTTTTCATTTTGTTATCATTCGCAATGTCAGAAAATGACAGCGCGAAATTTTAGCAGTGCTACCCATTGAAAACCTCACATCACAGATAACGTAAAAGGCAACAGAACTCTTGGAATTCGCTTACCATTTATTATAAATAATTTAGTACACATGAAATTTAGTTTTTAGCTTTTTGTGAGATTTTTTTGTGTGAAAAATATATTTGACAGCCTTAATTTACAAAATATTGAAAACAAAGTCATTGCTTCTATTTCCAGTGCGGTGTACTTACGCAAGTTGTGTTTTTCCACAAACAATAATTGGTTATTGTCAACAGTAGGGTGTGCTATGTCATTAAAACGTTCAAAAGAACAATGCGAACTACTGCTCAATGCACTATTTTCTTTTGACGGCATTAATGGCTGATCAGGTTTGCTGGCAAATATTTTCAATAAATGTTCGTCTCGTATGCTTAATCGCCGGTTATTCTGCAAGGATGGATTTAAATCGATTCCGATTTTTTGTAGTTGGCTTTCACACAATGGCTTCTTTTTAACTTTATTTTTATCCTGGGGCTCCTTTCTGGATCGATTTAGCGTACTTGTGTAGGTTACCGTTTGCCAAGATGGCATTCGAGTAACAAATTTATCCATATCAAAAAAATTTTAAATTTTACTAACCAATATGCACATGCGCCTAATTTATTGTCGTTATTGACTTAAATAAATCTACCAATTTCTATGAAAATAATCTACTTTAAATAACCAGTTCAATTCCTTGAAAATTTTGAAAGTGACATTCAGTTGTAATGGAATGTGGATTGCAACCCACAAATTCACAAAGGGAACGTTTGGAAACTGGTTAAAGCATCAGGGTTGCTTTGTCACAAACAAAACTTCAGTTTTTAAAAAATATAACAGAGCACGTTCTTTTGGGCTTAATGAAATATAAACGAAGGCTTGACCATTTTTTTTATTTATTTGGTGGCATTATAATTAGAATTCTTTTTTGAGTAATCCTGTTAGTGGAATAAAAGATGGAAAGCAGAAAGTAAAAAAAAAATTTACCGCATAAATAGTTATTATTCAGTAATATTTTTTATTTATAATTAAAATAAATAATAGTACACAGTAAATGAATTCAGTCCACATCCTTCGCCTGATTTCATTTTATCGCACATACTTTTGGTGCGCTGTCTTACTACAGCAGGTAAGGTACATACTATGTATATCCAGTGATGGATTACCGCCTAGGCCCGGGCCACGCGGCACAATTTGGGGGGCGGCAAATTTTTCAGAATGTCAAAATTTTAAATCTGATATAATGTAACGACAATACATTTTAAGGATTTATTCTGATTTTTTTTATATAAAATTTACAAATAAATTTCTATGAAATAGAAAGTAATTCATTTTGTGATTAACTTTTTTATTCGTGAGTGCAATACTGATAAAAAATGTTTTATAACAGAAATAATTGAATATTGATAAGCTTTTCCTGAAAAGTTTTCAAAGCTATGTTGACTTGTTGTATCTTTAGTAAAGTTAATCTTGCAAGTGAGCCGCTTCTAAAATTACACAATGTTTTCTTATTTTATTTTCAATGAATCCGGTGTTTCATATATGAATTGATATAAGTATTCATTTAAAATTCATCTTTTTGTTTGTATATAAAAATATTTTTATTCTTAAAGGTGATTTCTAAAGAATCAAATAAACGAATATATTCATTTTATAGCAATTTTTTTGGAAAATGGAAACAATTTCAAGAAAATAAAAATTTAATAACATTGATGTTTCATTTTCGCAATATTGTGAATTATATTGACGAATATTAACGAACTTTTATAGCTTAAAGCAATAATTCGTAATTATTGTAAAATGTTATTAAAATTCAAGTATATATTTATGCCGATATATACAGCCGTGGTCACGCAAATAGCACACATAGTCATAAGAAGCAATAAGAGCTTATACAATTGACAAAGTTCTTTAGAAGGCTAAAATGGGTTTATTTGTTTATTAATTTAATGAATGAATTAATGTCCCTGGCTTAAAGGCCTTTTTGGTTTTTAGCCTGGATTAAATGACACTTCAGCACAAGATACCAAAGAAATACAACCGAATATTCCTTTATTGCAAGAACAACTTTTCTTTCATCAGAAGATGCGGAAGAAAGTCAAACAACAACTGATATGTATCAATTAAGTGGTGATCCTTTTCTATGGAATATAAATGATGAAACACGAGATTTTATAACTATAAATGGTTTACCACAAAATAATGTAACGGATTTTAAAAATTCACGAAATTTTTATTATGATAAAACGAGGTTTTGTTCTAAAAGCTTATTTCAACGTAATTTAAAGAACGGAGAAATTCAACATCGTGAGTGGATAATTTATTCAGAAAGTAAAGGATCAGTATTTTGTGCTCTGTGTTTACTATTTGGTAAAAGTGGCGAAGTAAACGCTTTTACTGGTGAAGGGTTTAGAGATTGAAAAAACTCAAAAGCGCGCATTGAAGCTCATGAAAATTCTGATTTTCACAAAACTAACATTAGTCACTTCAAAGCTCGAGCTATCATTCAAGGCCGTGTTAATCAACGTTTAATGGAGCAGCTCGATGAAGAAACTTTATACTGGAAAAAAGTTTTGCATCGAGTAATTGCGATAATTAAATCTCTCGCAATAAGAGGGATGTCATTTAGAGAACATTTAGAACGAATTAGAAATCCCCATAATGGAAATTTTTTAGGTTCAGTTGAGCTTCTTGCTAAATTTGATTCGTTTTTATCAGAACATTTAAAATTATATGCCCACCCTGACCGTGGAAATACTTCGTATTTATCTAAGACAATCTACGAAGAAATTATATTATTAATTCAAAATAAAGTATTGCAACATATTTCTAAAGAAGTGCAATCTGCTAAGTATTTTGTTGTAATTGTGGATTCCACACCTGATATTGCTCATGTTGATCAACTCACGATAATTATTAGACACATATGTATGTACGTAACAATGGTAAGCTTATCGAAAGATTTCTGGAATTCATTCCAAATACTGGCCATAAGGCTAAAGATATTGAAGATGCTTTGTTAAAATCTCTTGAGGATAATGGTTTAAATATTGGGTTGTCAAAAAAGTCTTGCGGTATTTTCGCTACATAGTTGACGCTGAAAGCGTGTAGTTCTAGTTTTATTCGTCGCATCGGGTCATGCTATACCTTTTTGGAAAGCTCATTTCTCTAACACGTGTCTGATTGTCGTTTCTTTTAAGTCGTTCGTGAGTTATAGCGTCGCAAACATGGAGCAAAATAAAGAGAAAATACGGCATATTTTACAGTACTACTACGATAAAGGCAAAAATTCATCTCAAGCCGCCAATAAAATTTGTGCAGTTTATGGACCCGATATAGTTTCCATTTCCACCGCACAACGATAGTTTCAACGTTTTCGTTCTGGTGTAGAGGTGGTCGAAGATGCGCCACGCTCCGGAAGGCCTGTCGTCGAAAATTGCGATAAAATCGCTGAATTGGTCGAAAGAGACCGGCATAGTAGCAGCCGTAGCATCGGTCAAGAGCTGGGCATGAGTCATCACAAATTCATTTCAATTTCAATAAAAAAAAAATCTATAAAAATACCGCAAGACCTAATTTAATGAATTGTCGTGGTCAATCTTACAATAATGCAAGCAACATGTCAGGTTTATATTAAGAAGTGCAAGCACGAATCAAAACAACTAATCCATAGCTGAATATGTTCCTTGTGCTGGTCACCCTTTCAATTTAGTGGGAGCTTGTGCAGCTGAATCTGTTACCGAAGCAGTTCACTTTTTTTCTACTTTGCAAAAATTATATAATTTTTTACCGTTTCTAAACATCGTTGCGAAATTTTAAGACAGCGTACAAGTTAAGACTTAAAAGCATTTCTCAAACTCGCTGGTCGGCTCGACATGATGCATGCTACACACTAGAAAAAGAATGGCCTGGAATAATTGTTCACTAAACTTTATTGGTGAAAACAAAGATGAAAAACCTACTACGCGAGCTGAAGGTAAGGGACTTCAGCAAAAATTACAACATCTAGAAACAGCAATTCTAGTTATTGTTTGGAATACAGTTTTGAATCGCTTTAATGCTGCGAATATGAAGCTTCAGGATTCTCAAGCTGATTTATCATCTGTGATAAGCATATATAGTTCTTTGGCATTATTTCTCCAAGATATGAGAGATAAACAATTTTCTGATTATAAAAAAAAACGCCAAAACTATTACCATTATGACACCCGTCGTAAAAAAACCCGAAAACTTCAGGCTGACGAGTCACGGGAAAATGAAAGAAGAGCTTTATCTGGAGAAGAAAATTTCGAACCAACGTTTACTATCTAATTTTAGATACTTTAAGTGTACAATTGACAGGACGTAATAATCATATCATAATCTTTACGAAAAATTTAATTTTTTTGACAATTTATATGAAATAGATACCAATGAATTAAAAATTCGCGAGATGTATTACTTACTAAGTATTCTGAAGGTTTGGAAGATACTTTCGCGAATGAATGTATTCATTTGCACTGTCAACTCAAAGATTCTCTAATGAACACAAAAGATATTCGTTCCGCGCAGGGAATATACAATTTTTTGCATTCTCAAAATCTTCAAGATGTTTATCCAAATGTAGACATTGCTCTACGTATTTTTTTGAGTATTCCGGCTACGAACTGTTCAGGAGAAAGATCTTTTTCCACCTTGAAAAGAGTCAAAACGTATTTACGCGCAAGTATGGGCCAAGAGAAACTCAATGCTTTAGCACTACTGTCAATTGAAGCCCAACTAGTTCAAGAAATTGATTACAACGACATAATTGATGATTTTGCTCAGACGAAAGCCAGAAAGAAGATATTTAAAAATTAAGTTATACATTATAGTTTAAGAAAACTGACTGTTATTTATGTTGTTAATATTTATTTGTATTGTTTAACAATTATACTTTTATGAAATAAATATTATATCTTAATAATATGAACGGACTCAAAGAAATAAAATTTTATCCTTTAAAAAGGGCGGCTAATCAGACAGGGCCTAGGGCGGCAAAATACTTAATCCGCCAATGTATATATCCCTCATCTCGTCTTTTTGATACTGTTGACTTTTTTAACGTTTCTTTCTTCGGTGGCGTTAATTCCAAACTGCAAATCAGTGGGTAACCTAATTTCATTACCAAAAATTACTTTTGCTGGAGTCTGTTTCGTTGTTTTATGTTTCCACACAACTTTCCTCAAATATTTTTCCAAAGTTCGATTGAAACGTTCTACCTTGTACGCGTTTTCCGGTTCCAGTTTCTGGCACATCTTCTGAATTAGAGCTGAATCAAAACTTCTCCCTTGGTCAGAATGTAATTCTATTAGAACATTATATCTCGACACCTAATTGTTGATGAATACATTCACTACGGTTTCGGCCTCCAGATTAAGAATTGTTGTTGTAGCAGCAGAATTCTGCCGAGTTGATAGTCTTTCACCGGATAAAAAATTTCGGTTCCGTATAAAAATGTTTAATGTATTTCACTAACGCCAGTAATTCCCTCTGAGTTAGACAATAATTTCGCTCTGGCTTTTTTTGTGAAATCTACTGGCTCTCTGTTTTTATCACTCGTTTAACGTTGTACTTTTTATCATTACCGAACATAAGTGCTATTTTCATGGTTTTTCTTGATTTGATAGAGGATGGAGTCATGTGTAGAAGTTCCCGCAAGTGAGGAAAGTTCTCTGATCGCCAGTCACTTGGGAGTGGCCAGAAACGATTCTTTTACATATGACTCAAGCAGCTCACGACTTCCGGTCTTTGACCAAGTATCCTCTGGGTAGCCTAAGAACATCCGTTTGAAGGCGAGCTAAAGTGAGGAGGTGAAATATCCCCTACTTAGGGCTGTGCGCTGGGTTTGGGGCCCGCCACGTAAAAAAACACCTCCAATGAAAAACAACAATCAGCCTCGGATGAGCGACCCCCCCTTTTGATTACGACCATGGCAAACGAAATAAGGACTACGAATTGAGGGCATGCACCTGGAATGTCCGGTCCCTTAATTGGGAAGGTGCCGCTGCCCAGCTGGTTGATGTCCTCGTGAAAATAAAGGCTGACATCACCGCCGTCCAAGAAATGCGATGGACGGGACAAGGACAGAGACGAGTAGGTCCTTGTGACATTTACTACAGTGGCCATATAAAGGAGCGCAAGTTTGGTGTTGGATTCGTGGTGGGAGAGAGACTCCGTCGCCGAGTACTATCATTCACTCCGGAGAATGAACGTCTAGCCACAATCCGCATCAAAGCGAGGTTCTTCAACTTATCGCTGATTTGCGCCCACGCCCCGACGGAAGAGAAGGACGATGTGACCAAAGATGCCTTTTATGAGTGCTTGGAGCGCACCTATGAGAGATGCCCCCGCCACGATGTCAAAATCGTGCTTGGCGACTTCAACGCCAGGGTGGGCAAAGAAGGTATCTTTGGCACTACGGTCGGTAAATTCAGCCTCCACGAGGAAACATCGGGTTGAGGCTGATCGACTTCACCGGGGCCCGAAATATGGTTATCTGTAGTACTGGATTCCAGCATAAGAAGATACATCAAGCTACCTGGCTGTCTCCGGATCGAAAAACCACCAACCAGATCGATCATGTTGTGATAGACGGAAGACACGTCTCCAGTGTTTTAGCGTGCGCTCCGAGGTCCTAACATCGACTCGGACCACTATATTGTTGCAGCCAAAATTCGCACACGCCTCTGTGCATCAAAAAACGCACGCCAACAAACACAAGGAAGGTTCGACGTCGAGAAGCTGCAATCACAACAGACAGCCGAACGATTTTGTACTCGGCTTGCACTCCTGCTCTCTGAGAGCACTCGTCAACAACTCGGTATAAGGGAACGGGTGGGACGGCATTTCAAACTCCTTACGTACAGCTGCAACCGAAACCATTGGTTTTCGGAAAGTGCAAAAGAACAGCTGGTACGACGAGGAGTGCCATGCCGCAGCGGAGAGAAAACAGGCTGCCTACCTCGCAACGTTACGATCGACCACAACACGTGCGGGATGGGATAGATACCGAGAGTTGAAGAGGAAAGCAAGACGCATTTGTAGACAGAAAAAGAAAGAGGCCGAAATGCGTGAGTATGAAGAGCTTGATAAGCTGGCCGACAGGGGTAATGCTCGAAAATTCTACGAAAAGATGCGGCGGCTTACAGAAGGTTTCAAGACCGGAGCATACTCTTGTAGAACCCCCCAAGGTGATCTAGCCACCGATGCCCAGAGCATACTTAAATTATGGAGGGAACACTTCTCCAGCCTGCTGAATGGCAGTGAACGCACAACACCAGGAGAAGGCGAACCCGATACCCCAACCGATGACGATGGAGCACACGTTGCATTGCCCGACCATGAAGAAGTTCGAATAGCAATTACCCGCCTGAAAAACAACAAAGCGGCAGGGGCCGATGGATTGCCGGCCGAGCTATTCAAACACGGCGGCGAAGAACTGATAAGGAGCATGCATCAGCTTCTTTGTAAAATATGGTCGGATGAAAGCATGCCCAACGATTGGAATTTAAGTGTGCTATGCCCAATCCATAAAAAAGGAGACCCCACAATCTGCGCCAACTACCGTGGGATAAGCCTCCTGAACATCGCGTACAAGGTTCTATCGAGCGTATTGTGTGAAAGATTAAAGCCCACCGTCAACAAACTGATTGGACCTTATCAGTGTGGCTTCAGACCTGGTAAATCAACAACCGACCAGATATTCACCATGCGCCAAATCTTGGAAAAGACCCGTGAAAGAAGAATCGACACTCACCACCTATTCGTCGGTTTCATAGCTGCTTTCGACAGCACGGAAAGGAGCTGCCTCTATGCCGCAATGTCTGAATTTCGTATCCCCGCAAAACTAATACGGCTGTGTAAACTGACGTTGAGCAATACGAAAAGCTCCGTCAGGATCGGGAAGGACCTCTCCGAGCCGTTCGATACCAAACGAGGTTTCAGACAAGGCGACTCCCTATCGTGCGACTTCTTCAATCTGCTGCTGGAGAAAATTATTCGAGCTGCAGAACTGAATCGAGCAGGTACAATCTTTTATAAGAGTGTACAGCTGCTGGCGTATGCCGATGATATTGATATCATCGGTCTCAACACCCGCGCCGTTAGTTCTGCTTTCTCCAGACTGAACAAGGAAGCAACGCAAATGGGTCTGGCAGTGAACGAGGGCAAGACGAAATATCTCCTGTCATCAAACAAACAGTCGTCGCACTCGCGACTTGGCCCCCACGTCACTGTTGACAGTCATAACTTTGAAGTTGTAGATAATTTCGTCTATTTAGGAACCATCATTAACACCACCAACAATGTCAGCCTGGAAATCCAACGCAGGATTACTCTTGCCAACAGGTGCTACTTCGGACTGAGTAGGCAATTGAAAAGTAAAGTCCTCTCTCGGCGAACAAAAGCCAAACTCTATAAGTCGCTCATAATTCCCGTCCTGCTATATGGTGCAGAGGCTTGGACGATGACAACAACCGATGAGTCGACGTTGCGAGTTTTCGAGAGAAAAGTTCTACGAAAGATTTATGGTCCTTTGCGCGTTGGCCACGGCGAATATCGCATTCGATGGAACGATGAGCTGTACGAGATATACGACGACATTGACATAGTTCAGCGAATTAAAAGACAGCGGCTACGCTGGCTAGGTCATGTTGTCCGGATGAATGAAAACACTCCAGCTCTGAAAGTATTCGACGCAGTACCTGCCGCGGGAAGCAGAGGAAGAGGAAGACCTCCACTCCGTTGGAAGGACCAAGTGGAGAAGGACCTGGCTTCGCTTGGAATATCCAATTGGCGCCAAGTAGCGAAGCTGTTGACTCGGCGCTGTTGTTGACTCGGCTATAATCGCGTAAGCGGTGTCTACGCCAGTAAAGAAGAAGATAGACAGTCTATTCCAATTATGATTTCGTCGACGATATCCGCCAATATATAGTTGTGTACGAGGGCTGCTATATATATTTCTGGCCTAGTAATGAAAATAGGCATATTTATCAAGGAAAACGGATTTTTTTTTTCGTTGGATTTGGCTCGTCTTGGAAGACCCACACGGTCGATTGCTGTTTTGTTTCGGGCTCATACCCATATATCCATGATTCGTCACCTGTGACGGTCTTATAAACGTCTTTTGAAGCACCGCGATCGTATTTTTTCAGCATTTCTTTACACCAATCCACACGAGCCTTTGTTTGAGCGATTGTCAAATTGTGCGGGATCCAACGAGAACAAACCTTTTTTACGGCCAGGTGTTCATGCAATATCGAATGTATGCTGGTGGGAGAAATGCATAGGCATGCCTCTATCTGAAGGTATGTTACATGACGGTCTTGCATTATCAGTTCACGTACGGTATCGATGTTTTCTGACACAACGGCTGTTTTTGGACGACCTTCACGGAATTCGTCTTTGAGCGAACGTTGGCCACGATTGAATTCGTTGTAACAGTTTTTCACAGTGCTATAGGGTGGTACTTCATAGCCATACAAAGATTTTAGTTCATCGATGCACTCTTGTCGTGATAATCCACGTCGAAAGTTGTGAAAAATGATCGCACGAAAATGTTCACGAGTTAATTCCATTTTTTGGCCGAGATGAATTTTTTAATTCCCTCTAAATAAAACAATTCACGATTAAATGACAAAACGTTCTGAGTGATGTTATGCTAAAAAATGTCAAACTTTCCAATGGAAATGTCAGATTGCACCTGGCAACACTTAGTGTTCCCTAGTCCAGAAATATATATAGCAGCCTATGTAACACGGCTGGCTTTATACGTTACTTTACCGAGAATTTTAGTGTCCAATTGCAGTGCGGAGCTTTGCCCGAGCTAGCGATCTTTATTAACCAGATCAAATCCTATTGTGAAATGAGACACGCCCGTACTCACAGTCAGTTCGTGCCACTTCGGTTGGCTCGCTTTAGCTTAACGATTGCTTGATTGACATTTGTTCGATCTTCCTCAGCTTTGCGTTTACGTCCAACTGATTTTTTTACTGCATTATGTATTTTGTTAACTCTTTGGTTCACCCAAGAGTTTTCCGTGTCAGAACATACGAAACGGTTTCCGTTAACGTAATTTTTGAACATGCTAAGGTAGCAAAGCTCCGAATGTTCGTGCTGAACTCCACGCACTAATGTACATAAGCTAATTGAGCTAACCTCTTAATTTAGATGATCTTTCATTTCATCCACTTCCACCTCTTCCGAAATCAATAAGGACATCTCTGATATTTGTGATGTCACCTGCCACATTCGTGCATCCTGCTCTTTATTCCTTTTATTCAAACAACATAACGCTTATTAGTCGTCATTCGAGTTTATAACTTCTTATTTACAGCTCTTGACTAAGCAGCCCTCTAATTAGGAAAGTGTCAGCTGCACAATCGGCCACATCTTATATGGTAGATTGTTACCAAAACATCGCCACTCGGACATTCTGGCAAGTACCAATTTCGCTGTTTGGTTGGTTCTATCAGTTTATCGTCGATTTTATTTTGTTCTGGCATTTTGGACATTAGCATCCAAGGAACACGTTTACCAAGTTACATAAATTTTTACTCAAATTACCGCTTGCATAAGTAGATGGACGGAAGGACCCTAGATATACTTGTATCTCGATTAGTTGTAGGTGATGCAAATAACCGTTAGGTGAACAAAACTATATCAAGATGTTGCAAAAGTTTAAAAAACTTAGCTTTGCTAACTACAATATTAATGAGACTATAAGTATGCTTTAATTTGAAGTTTTGATGAGAATTTGAGAAATTAGGCAACGTGTTAACCCACTACTATACTATTTTTATTTATATGCATACATATTTATATTTTCATATTAATTTTGGAACAAATCCTTTGAAGAAACAGTTTATATTCACATAAAAAAAATTTGTGCAAGTTTATCTTCTTTGAAAAGTGAAAATCCTAACTCCGATGAAGCTCGGGAGCTCCGATCGAAATACATAAGATTTGTTAAAAAAACGAAAATCTTTATGTGTAGTATATGGGAGTATCGACCCGATTTTATCCATTAACTATTATCATGTCACATATTAAAAGAATGTTCATTGGGTTTCATTAAGGTACCCCAAATTCGAAAATTCTGATTTCAGTTATATGGAGGATTTAGGCGCAAAGACATACTCTTATGAATAAAACATGTTCTGCAATTTTCATTGAGGTAACTCAAATATTGGCGGAAAATCTTTATATTAGGCACATAGGGGCTCAAAGGATATTGACCCGATTAAACCCATTTTTTATACAGAATAACCATTGTCATCCCGTATATTAATAAATTCTTGATTTGTGTACTGGATTTAAAATTGTTTTTATGCGTTGTAGGCATGGTTGTGGTTCGATTTCGATTAGTTATGGCACTTTATAAGATTTCATTTAATGGTGCTTTGTGGGCGTGGCAGTTATCCGATTATGCCCATCTACGAAATCGTTCTTACTTTTTTCCCAAGAAACATGTGTACCAAGAATAACGAATATGGCGGCGGAATAAAGCTTCGGCTTCATAGCCGAAGAAACGCGTTCGGATGTTACGTATTAAATGAATATTCCATTTTCGGACTTTTTTCCGGGATATTTTTTATTTAAAGTTCATATGCGTTTTTTGTAAATCAAATAAAAATTTAATATTTGTGAAATTCGTACGGAGTATTATGTTTAATATTTATTACAATTGGTCTTTTCAAATTGTTTGAAATATAAATTTAAAATCATTTGAATAATCCATATATACAATGCAATTAAAATTAAATTACCATGTACGCTTAAAATGTCAATTTTTAGGCATTTACTTATTCATAAGTATGCCATATAGTATGTGCTATACTTAAATGTTATACTACGAGCGTAAGCTTAACTTAAACATAAATATTCATTACTTTGATACATTTTCACACACTTATGTTAAATCATTTTCTAATTACGAAGATTTTAAATTTCATTATGTAATTATTAATTTGTTTCATACGTAAAAAAGTGATTTTTACGTAGTATTTATAGTGTGTATATTTTTAGGACATATTTCAGTCTTCATTTTAGAAAAAATATATGTGTGCACATACCATACATATGCTATCTGTATGTATCTAAGTAGGTTTGATATGTCAGCGGCTACAAAAAATGAAACAATTATGGCAATATCGTAATAGTGTTACACTTACACGAAGCAGTTTCACTAAAATGTTTCTTATAAATAAATAAAATTGTAATATTTACTAATATTGCGTGTATACACACATACATTCATACAAGCAAAATAATGGACTGCAAACAAGTAATCACTTCGTTATCACCGTTTTAAATTCACGGCTTGCAACGACGTTCTGGCGCAGAAAGTGATATTTTATTATTACAACTACATATTCACTTAAGTCTATTGATAAAGGAAAAAATCACATGCATCTTTACAAAAAATGATTGATTGATTAACGCTGTAATGACGCACACTTCTTAGTTTTCTTTGCCATAATCCCATGCGTCCGTGTCGAGCTACCTCACCACTACTATTCATGTGCGCTAATCAGGCTGCGCGCATCCCACAATGACAGCTGCGACTGGGAGAGTCTATGATGTCGCGCATGTAGTAGTTTGTATGGGTAATATGGTGGCTGGTGAGCCGGATACTGGTGGAATGTGGCAATGGGCAGCGGCTGTGCTGGCTGTGGTTCGACAATTTGTTGTTGCGAAGCTGAAATTTTCCGCGATATTTTCGCCTCCTTCTTATTGGGCGTCTTTTTTGAAGATTTAATGAAATTCGGTATGCGGGCAAGTAAGCCACAGTAGTAAGGATCATCTTGTTTTTTACGTAATTCACATTTGCTCTTCTGTTTGGACGAGAGCATTGGCACTGATTGGTTGTAGACTTCATAATCGGGCTGCAACGAAAGTCGAGAGCAAATTTAATAAGACACACTCTAACGTATGAAGAATAAGGAAGAGGAGTGAGCTTTCACCTTTTTTCTAGGCGGAGTTGTTGTTAGTGTTAGTTGTGGTAATCAAATCTTGACCTTAACCGGAGAGTACATTTTTGATTTCCCAATATGCAACTTTATACTGCGTATGTGTGCGTGTGCAGTAAAGTTATATATGTATGTGTGTGTGTGTTGTGCGCGGGTGGGTCGAGAGTGTAGTTGGAGTATGCCGAAAATACAATACATAAAATAATTGGTTAACAAAATTTTGTATTTATTGCCTTGTAACTCACATTCAAAACCAACTAAGTGCAACCCAGGAACGCCCGAAAATAATTTTAGCAATTTTTAATCAGTTTATGGTAAAAGATAGGGACATTTATCCAAATAAATTTCAAATGGGAGTTATCTAAACTTATCAATTGTAGTTAAAGTGTTGAATTTTCCAATTTTGCGAGTCTTCTAAAAGTGACTTTCGGCCTATTTCTAAGGGTTTTCAAATTTAAAGTAGTCTTGAGGTTAGTCTAGGGTTTTCAAAAATCGATTTGGGTTAAAGTGCAATTTTGGGGAATAAATTCATCATTGAAAGATAAAACTTCCTAATCGAATTTGCTGCAATGTCGAAATTTAAAATTTGGCCTCACCGTAACATTAGATAGTAAACTGCGTAAGATTTTTTGATGTTGCTGCAATTTTTTTTGAAACAATTTACTGCCGTATTTTCGGTCAAAAATATAACATTTTTTAAAAACTCGACAATTAGTGAAACATTTGTTTAAAGCTGAGTTTTACGTACATGTTCGATTTCTTCTTGCTAACTCTTAGAACAAATTCCATGTCCTTAAGCATAAAGTCGGATGCAAAGCCAAAGCAGCTTTGGAGAAGATAATTAATTTGGAACACGACAGTGAAAATGGTTAATTTATTCTTAAAATATGTAAATGGAAGAAAAAAAGACGCTATTGGGGTGAGTCAAATCGTTGAGTTTATTTAACGGAATTGCATCCTCTAAAATTGACCGTTTGATTTTTTCCCCAGAATTGAATCAAATCGACCCGGACGATCTCTATTTCCTAGAAGACGGTGCGCCGCCTAATGTTTCACGCCCAAACACAGAAAAATTCCGTGTAAAGTTTGGAGAAATGTTCCAGTCAATTGACAATCAAGATCATGCAATTTAACGACTATTGGTTATTTTCTCTGGGGGTATGATAAAACATGGGTTTCCGCCAATTAACCAGAAACGCTCGAGGAGTTTGAAGACAAAATTAGTAAATGCTGCCAATCTCAAAACGCACAACATTTATTCTATTAATTGGTATGTGGAAATATTTTTTAAAATTACCTTTGGCACATATGGACTGTCATCAAGGAATCCTGTATTGTAAACACTGCGGCGTCCTTTGCTGGATTGGCTTGAGTTATTCGAATTATTTGAATTATTTGAGTCATCGGAAGCAGCAGGCGTGGGATAAATAAGGCCGACCTGACTCTCAATGGTCGAATACGGATCTTCACTTCCCGCTATTGGCACACGCGAACCCACCGCATCCACCGATTTAGGCAGTGCTTGTAGGCGATTCTTCAGCATATCAATTGCGACTATATTTATGACCAGAATCCAAAGCGGATTATTGATTAGATTATTATTCGATTTGACTAATGATATGGCTGACAAGCATTGACGTTCCAGACGTCTGCTCTCTGGATATGAACGTGAGAACTCTCGATTTATGTTAGTCGTATATTTACGCATGTCAAACAGCTGTAAAAAAATTATAGTTATTAGAAATACATTTTTCGATTTTGTGCCGTTTACTTACCTTCGCAGATGTGCCTGGCGTCAGGCCCATGTTAGGCATTTGAAGTATATCGCCACCAATGACTGTCTCCTCATTGACCATTGAGGTATTGTGCACAAAGACATTACTCTTGCCATAACGTTTGATTAGTATGTTTCCAATATCATCCATTTTAATTTTGAAACCTTCTCCAACAGACTTTTTCACAAGTTTTGTATCCGCATCACGCATAGGGTTTTCAAAACCACTCAATCCAATTCTGATGAAAAGACATTTCAGTAAAAACTATTATTTTTAGTTTATCGATTGCAATTTTCTATTAAAATACTGACCTCACACCGTCAAAGCCGTTTTTTCCTCCGTTTATGGTGATAACTGAAGATCTGGCATAAGCTTTGGCCACTCGTCGATTTTTTTCGAATACTATTACCTTCGCCCAAATCTCATCATCGATTTGTTCCCATTTGCTGAGCACTTCATTGATGTGGTCCTAAATGAGTGGATTTAAAAAGAAACTGTTTCAAAATATTTGAAAAATTTCCAAACGTTTTTTTGCAATGTGGTTTGTGGAAAAAGCATCAAGACGACGCCACTCCTGGATATTTAAATTTTTTATTAATTTTAGTTTTTTGCAAAATGATCATAACCTATTTCCGTAAAAGTTTTTAAAGATAAGCACGAACATTTTTTGCAGTTTTGAAGAATACTGTTATATGAAAATAATGATTAATCTGAATGTGGAATTGTATGCATTTGGTGGTCTGAATAATACAAATAATTAATACTTGAAGATATGATCAGTTGAAAACACAAGAAAATTTAGCAAAAATTAACAGTTGAAAGTTGATGTTTTAAGAGATAAAATATTCCTAAATACACAAATTTTGATATTTTAAAAATTTTGTTCTTACCCTAAAGAGTTTCTCCTTGTTATACCATACATCCTCTTCCTCTTCGATATTTGGTATCATATCTAGATTGTCAAGAGAACGCGATATAATTTTTCGACGCGAAATCATTTTGTTAACACTTTGTTGTTGTGAACTACGTTTGCGTGGTGGCAGTATTTTGTGGCCGTTTGTGAAAGCCGTAGCTTTTCAGTCTTTCGAGAGAGTAAATTAAATCACAAAATATCTGAAAAGAAGAAGAAGTAACTGAGTCACTAGAACTATTAATATGTATACATATGTATATATATAAACTTTGAGAACCGCTTTTAGTTTTCGATTAATTGTCATAAATTTGTAATTAATTTAATCCTCAACATAAGTATACTATACATATTTGCATTTATGGTGCATACGAGTACAAATATAAAACTCATACTTCAAATCCACATTTTAATCGCAAATGAAAGTTCTATAACCAAAAGAGGAATGTAAATATGTATTGGGGTCATATTTCATCTCGGTTGAGCTCATTTGCGAAACACAAATATTTACTTACACAAATTGGCAGTTTTGGCCCAAAATGTGTACGAAAGTAAGAATCATTAGCCGTTCTACATGCAAAACACCCACACACAAAAAAACACGGAGTATGCAAAGAGAAAAGGAAAGAAGTAACCTTAACAATTAAAAGCAAAGTAAACAGAAATGACAAATGTAAAAGCCAATATGTACAGAAAAAAACAGCATGTAAAAGACGCCGCAAAGTAGGCAGCAGCAACCAATGTCCGTTAGTGGTAACATGCTGTCCAGGCATAAACGCATTTAATTACAGAAATTATGACTACCACATAATCAAGCGTCGATTTTGGGTTATTGAACTCTATATTTTTTTAATTTTTTCATATTATATAAGTGACAAAAATGGCCAGTAGTACAAAAGTACAAAAAAAAAAAAAAATTACGTGCAGAATTGCGTGAGGACTATACTAGTTTGGCGCTTGAGTCTTTTGATTCCGGGCGCGCATTGTGCGACACTGTGATATGAGAATTGTAACAGTCCTGTCGAGCAGATGAGCTTCGGAATATTGATCAAACGGCGAGTGGTTCTTTAAATAAGGCGAGCTGGCGAAGAAGGTGTTTATATAGTGTTACTTCTTACCATCAACAGAAAGCACTCGTTAATGCAGTCATGCTGGAAGGCAAAGAGAAAGGAAATGAATGCAATGAATAGCTGTTCATAAAAGCGTTTTGTTTTCAGTTAACGCTTTATGCTTTTTAATAAAATGCAGCTGTGGAATTCAATCATCTTTCTGGCTTATGGGCGTGTATGTTAATGAAAGTGGCATACAGTGCATCGCCTAATTTGCGCACGATTATAAACATTTCAATTTAAAATTCGTATATAAATTATTGGTTTTGCTTATTTCTACATATACAGTTTTTATAATTTTTGGTTATTTTAATAGAAAAATCAAGTGTAATGGTTTCTTATTTTTCTTATATGTACATGTTTGATACTTAAATAACAAATTCCCAAAAATTGTTGAGAACTAAATGGAAAAAATAATCGGATTACTATCTGATAGAATATAATCAAAATAGCCTTAGAGCCATGATCCTCAAAAGATAATCAGTAAAACTTTTTGGGTGGTTCACTAAATAATTTCGTTTGAGCAGATGATATAGTAAGGCTTGTTTGGTGCTCTATCGAAGATGGAAGACCGAAAGGCAGGCAAGGCGAAAGTTATGTGATGTGTATGGAGAAGAAGTGTTGACCGATCGTCAATGCCAATTTTGCAAAACTCTGTTCCGAGAATTTCGATTTTGAGGATGCACCACGTCTTGGATGATCTCTTGAAGCCGATGTGGATGAAAAAGTCATTGGTCGATGCAAATCGTCGAATAATAACTCAAGAGATTGCAGAAATATTTAATTTATCTAACAGGACCATTCACAGACACGTGAGCCATCTAGGATCAATTTCGAAGCTTGACATATGGCTCCCTCATGTTTTTACAGAATGAAACTTGCTTCGTCGATGCATTTTGCTTACAAGGCACCTTCTGACTATTATTTGTTGTGGTCTCTGCAAAATTTTTTGGATGGGAAAACCTTCACCTCAAATCAGGCCGTCAAAAACCACTGGAAGCCGTTTTTTGCCTGCAGGGAAAAAATTTATGACCGTGGAATCAAACTCTTGTCCGAGAGATGGTAAAAGGTATTGAATCACAGTGGAGAATATATAATGTACTAGGGGACTCGGCCACGCGTTGCTGTGTTATATACTTTATACTATTATTCATATAATAAACTATTTAATGCAGTAGAAATTTTATATTTTTTTGTTAAAAGAATCCAAGGGATTGTGCTAGAGGTCTAATTTTTAATATGTTCATACAAATAAATATCAGTGGAAAAAATAACGAATTTAAGGCTGATTTCTCAATGTCTGGTTACCAGCCTTTCTGTCCAGTTAATGGAGATGTCCGCTTAATAGAGTGTCCATTTAATAGGGCATTCACTGCATTTTTTAATTATGAATTGTTTTTACCATCCTATTTTCAAAGTTGGTTTGAATTGGACACAGTGTGCTAAGTTTTACTAAAATCGGTTCGGTAGTTTAGGAGTCCATCGCGGACAAACAACGTGACGTAGCTTTTATGTATAAAGATTACACAAAAAAATTATATTTAAATTGCATCAAAAAAATTAAATTACTTAGAGGTCGACTCAATGCAATAGATAATTCTCATAATGAACTGATACTTATTCGAATGATGCAAAATTTTCCTAAAATATTATTTCTTTAAAACACCATAGTGGAGAGTTCGAAATAATATCTAATTTTTGGCACCATTCTGACAATTGTCTTCCATATTTCTTAATTTTTTATATTCAAACGTCACAAATTATAAATTATCGTTAGATACAAATTGCAGTGGCCTTACTTGGCATCTTGTGGTAGAACTGGTTGCGCCATGTTTTCCAAAACAAGTTCGGTGTGCAAATGCTAGGTATAAGTATACTTCTTAATCATTTTTTATAAAATATCTATTTAATTTTGAGTATCAAGTATGACTAGTGCAGTTATATTTTCTTGTTGGCATAATCGTACGAAATCGTTTTATAAAATAACAGAATAAATTTTAAACAATATAAACGCTATGCAAATAAGTTGAAATTAAATATAAATTCTACTGCGAAGATAGACTCCAATATCAAGCTGTTTGACGAAATAACATTTTACGCACACATATGTACGTACATATTTGTTGTAATCTACTCGTAAGCAATCGGCTTCGTATTTGCTTGCTTGCTCCAGACTAGAAAATGAGCTCTTAAAAGTTATCTCACATAGCTTTTGGTTTTTATATGCTCTCCAAACTAAATGAATAGAATGAAATATTAAAAAAAATCGTTTGATTTTAAATTTAAAAAAACAATTTAAAAAGAGCTGAGTTAACTTACGTGAATTGAATTAATTAACCTAATTTTTTTTTATATTTTGCTCCTCAAGGGAGTACTGAAACCAATTGTGGATTAAAAGACAATGTTTTTAAATTATTATAAACTTCGAAAAACTGAGCTATAGAGCCTAGATGCTAATTAAGGAACTCGATAAAAAGGATGACAAGTGAGCAGATACTTATCGTGCGGCGCTTTTCAAAAGGTGCGTCTTTCATTTGAGGAAAAAGAAGCAGATTTTTTTGTATAACTTAGAAGCATACCAGAAATTCCATTCAACTCACAACAATTTCTTTGAATATTAAATTAATTTGCTCAAATTTGTCTCTTTTGTGTCACAAGTCGTTTACCTACATGAGACATGTTGAATTTCTAACAACCGAAAATCATGCAGAATATTAATTTGAAGAAAAGCATGCGCTGTTTCACATTGCAACTTAATGTATACTTTTATGTGCGTATATTTGTCAATGAACGCGAAGTTCGTTACGCGTTACTAACTGCAACTATATGCGTGGTTACTTTGTTGTTGTTTTAATAATTTTGTCGCTATTTGTTAATTGTGTCAATTTGTTGCCTTTGTAATGGTACTTTCAATGGAATGGCAATTTACAACACAAAGCCATAGCATCGCTAATAAGCAACAACAACAATTTATCCAAGTACACGAAATACGGTGTGAATGGTTTTGTGCATAAAATTCGCTTGCGGTGCACGTAATCAGAGCAAAAGTGCGTAGTATATTCCGTTTGTGACTCTGGCAATTGCCAAGAGCGCTGCTAAGCCCTGGAAATAAACTGGCCAATAGCTAAGGCAGCCAGCTTTCAAATCGAACCATTTGTGACAAAGGCACTTGCCAGTCGCTGGAAAACTTCAAATGAAAAGTAAGTTGGCCCTTTGAAAACAACGCTAAGCAGGTACTTTTATGCCAACGAAATGACATTGAAATGCCGAGGCGTACTTCTAAATCAAATAGAATATTTTATGTTTGTTTTACAACAGTTTGCAGTTTTTTTCTTGTACAAAAATTAACATGTGAAATATACATATGCAAGGGAGTATCATATTCGTATTCCATTTGATTATGCCAGTATTTGTGATATATCTCGTTTGTTTCTTCGATTCGACAATCTCCTACTGAACGATAACATCCATAATATATTCATGCACAGTTTTTAGCATTAATCCGTTAAATAAATTTGAATCCTTTCAACCATTGTAACTAGTAAATAGCTATTTATAGAAGAATATTTACCGGTATTTGCGGTAATTAGTGTAAGTATTTCACTATCTTCTTAGTGTCATTGGGATCAAACCAAACCACTTCTGTAAGCTATCAATTACAGCAGAAACTGACTTACGAAAACAAGTTTCCACTCCAAGCAAGTCAGCAATACTAACACAAACACATTTGTATTAAATTGAGCTAGTGAAACAAGGGTCTTTTTATGTAAATATTTATGAATATCAAAACTGCATGAGTGGAAGTGCATACATATGGAGGTCTTACAATTGTAATCAATAGCGCAACTTAGTGAATTAATCACTGTTAATTCTTAATGTCTAAAATCGTATGACTTTAACTTGTTTTGTGATAGGCGACCACTGAAAAGTAGTTTCGATAATGAACTCATATAAATCAGAATTAAAACTAATAAAGCTATGTGAAACGAAACGTGTCAAAGCTTAGTTTTCATTACTTTCCCAAAGCCTTTGGATTTCTTCCGACATGTTTTGCTACTAATAGTAAGTGGTGTAAATTTTCAAACACACATCACGAATCCTATAAACACAGTACTAAGAAAGAATTCCAACACATATTTATGTGTATTAAGCAGCGCTACTAACCACACATGCACATCGATTCAAATGCATTGCTGGAATTAGTAACATCTTACAACAGTCTTTTGGAGCTGGCACTTTAGCTATTACATTCTACGTTGGAAGACAATTATGTGAAGATACATCAAAATTTGTGTGAACGATTTGTATGCATTGCGGTAAGAGGAGATTATGTGGTGCAAGTGAAGTTACTTATTTTTTACTTTTAGTGTTTAAAAGGGAATTTTAACTTTTAAGAAAATAAACAAATTTTTTCCACAAATGCCAATATTTATTTAATAGACTTCAGCTCGCGGCTACATTTGCGTGGAATTCGAGAGTCATCATATATATGTACTTGTATGTATATTGCGTTGTTGACAAGGATATCATGCGATAATCTGAAATTATGAGTGAACTTTTTCTCACTGTAGCTATTCCCATATTTTTTTATGTTACATGTTCTGTTTGATTTTTTTTATGAATGTTATAAACTAACGTCGAAATCCGAAATGTTACTCTAGCGGACGAAAATAACCAATGTTTCTAATTGACAATTATTCTTTGTATATAATTAAGCTAAGACCTAAGTGATTAGTGGTAAGGATACGCTAATTGTCGATAAGTATCCCCAACCATCAAAATCTCATGATTGAGTAAGAAAGATTTTAAGGTAAAGTGCCATAGCAAGCAACTAGAATCTGCAAAAGAGTCAGTAAGCAAAACTAACGGTTCGCTACAGCAATAATTATATAGATGAGAGAGAGAATGCCGTTGATTTGACTTCACTGACATTGTTCTAAAACTTTCGATGAATTCACAGATTATTAGTATTTCTTGCTGTGTAAATTTTTTGGTGTGATGATCACATCGCAGAAAATTAAGTGAATGGCCTTTGTTGTTTCTCTTTATTTAAATATTTTTGGTGTTTTCTTTTTGTTGGTACTAGTCGGTTCAAAATTTTTGTCATTATTTTTTTATATTTTCCATTGTGATTTATACATGTTGCGATCTTTATTGTCCATCGCAGAACTTGATCAGTTGGTAACTATCTAACTGAACTAATCTAATGAATTTTACAAGTATTGAGATTCCAATTCATGAGTTCAATTGTTAAAATTGTGTAATTCTTAGGTACTCCTATTAGATCTACATGATCACTATTAGTTTTAAAGATTATCTGTGCTACTACTCAATCAAATTTGATTTCAGTTGTTTAACCATACTATTTATTCCAGTTTAACCGAAAAAGGGGCAAAGAAACGTTATACTTAATTTTGAGGAAAATTCCTTGATTCTGTGGCTTCTTTGCATGAGAGAAAGAGGAGAAAATAATGTATGCAAATGGCAAAAAACTTTGCTTTTGCAATGTTTGCAACTATCTTGTTTAGTAGTGATTTGGCAAAACTTTTACCGTGATCATTTAGTAAAGTTTAGTAATTTTTTTACAACCATCTGATGCAAGTCAGCTATTCTTTCATCTTTTTCTTTCATAAATGTCTAGTGATATACCCTAAAGTTTTGGTTTGCTCACTAAATAACAACAACATCGTATGAAAAACTTATATGTATGTATGTGTATACGGATTTGTATATGTATCTATATATTTTTTTAAGTCCACAAAAAGTACTGAAATTAGACAAGTTTTGTCAATCAAGTCAAAATTTACTTAATTGACTGGACCAGTCTTCTATGTATGTATTGTATGACAGTTATGAAAATATATGCTCACTCATTAATATCAATCAAACAGCTTTTCTAACCTATGCCACAGCACTTTCAAGGTGAGGCAACCTTTTCACGAAACGTTTTGTATACGCTAAGCCGCTCGGCTGTAAAACACGTATGTAAACAGCAATAAATTAAGCAATGAAAATTGGCAAGCAATTTTATTTCATTATCGCCGCAATGCGCTGCAATTCAAGGAATCAAAGCATTGCACAGCCCCAATTTAAAACGCGAATTGTGATGTTTGTGTGCAACGCTCGTAATGGTGCCAATGTGATGAGTGACCAAGAGCATTGGCAATGCATAAATCGAAAAAGAAGCATAGAAATAAGAAATCAATGAATAATCACTAAAGACCTATCAGTTGTGTGCATATAAGTACGTGTGTGTGCGCATTTAAATGTTGCTACAACTCGCAGCTTACTACGCAAGCGCAGTGGTAGCATAGACAAAGCGCCACTCAAGAAATCAATTGAAAGTGCAAAACAAATGTTTCAGTAGCAAATGGGCGCTGCACGCATAATTAGCGATGCATAAAACCAATTACAATGCCGAATGACGGTGAAAAATCGCAATTACAATTTACCAATTATAAATTATCAATTACGATATTTAATTACAGTTATGCATCAGACACGAATCGATCAATGCATGTGTCTGTAAGCACGTTCATCCTATAGTGCTTACAATTACATCAATAACATTCGGTGTTGCTATGCTAGTGTCATTTTTAAACTCAACAGAATTCGGAATTAGTGCAGTTCGAAACAGAATCGTTGCTTTTAAATAAATTGATTAGGTAATAAAATATGAAAAAATGAAATAATAAATAAGTTGGAATGCTAAATTTAGGAATATAAAATGAGAATAAATAAAAATGAAATAATTTATAAAAAACTTAAAAAAGTATTACAGGTATGAAACTGGGATATTTCTGAGCAAAATTTCAGTTTTAGCTTAAAAACAATAAGAGGTATATATTACTTTTATTAAGTATGCCATGACGTCAGAGGCCCTAAAAAATGCATATATTGTACAGCTGCGACCATGAAAATAGCAGTACCCATGGCAGTTTAATATAAAAGCTTTTACTTTAAAATGATCTGAAAAATCAGTACAATTTATGTGAACAGCAAAATTTTAGTAAAATATGGTAGTTGTGAAAATAACGTAAATAAAGTAAAGTTAATAAAATATTTTTTAATTGTAATATTACTATACATATACATATGTACACGTATATGTATATATAAATTATTAGCATGCCGAGCTGTGCTTATTTAATGACATATCTTCAGGAAATTCGACACACAATTTCCCGAGAAATTTTTCGAATCAGAGTACTATAGCATACTACTGTGAGCAAAAAATAGTAAGACTTTGTTCATAATTTTAAAGTTCTAAATTTATTCTTCAAAAACTACGTCGTCCCCCTCAATGTAGTCCTCTTTGGCCCCGAAACACTTGTGCCAATTTTTTTTTTAATCTTTAAAACAGTTGTCAAAGTAAATTTGCGGAATAGCCGTTAATGCTCTTAGCGATTCAAGTTTAATGGTTTCAAATGATTCAAAACGGTTTCCCCGGAGCAGTCGTTTGAGTTTGCTGAATAGCCAGAAGTCACACGGAGCTAAATCAGGCGAATACGGTGTCTGCGCCACGATATTGGTGAATTTGGCGAAAAACGAAGAATCAATGCAGTATGCGACGGTGCATTATCGTGGTGCGAAATCCAAGAGTTGTCGACCCATAATTGCGGCCTCTTCTTACGAATAGCTTCACGCAAACGACACATTACACTCAAATATTATTCATTGTTCACAATTTGGCTGGTCGGAACATCGATAATCGAAGACAAGTGTTAACATAACCTTGATTTTTGACCTGCTTTGATGTGATTTTTCGACTCAATCTTTTTCACTATATTTGCCCGATTGATCGTCTGTTTCCGGGCCGTAAGCGTAGATGCCAGCAAGATCTCCGACTGTCGTTGATTACCAAGCACCAACTACTATATTTTAATGACGTCTTGGTCATTAGTTGATGTTGACGGCCGTCCTAGACTCGGTTCGTCGTCAACGCGTTCTCGACTCTCTTTGAATAATTTGTACCAATAAAAAATACTTGCTCGCGACTAGCAATAATACCCTTTTCAAGATGTTGAATGTTATTGGAACTTCTTTGTTGAATAATTTCTATCATCGTAAAAATCGCCGAATGCACTTTATGTAATTTAGAAAGCCAAGTGTATAGTAAACACTTGTGTTTATTTTGATGTGACATTTGGCACAGATCACGTTATTGAGTCTGCTTGTGGGATTCTCTGTATTATGCAATGTTGGTTGCACAGATCGTACCTCACAGTTGAATACCATACATCTAAAGTAGTTCGGAGTAGTTAGAAACTAGAAGAGTAATCATGAACAAAGTAACATAAATATTATAGTAGATAGCTAAATATCGCGAATTTCGTAACAATTTCAGTCACAATGCGCCACCAAGATTATGACTCTCTATATACATATGTATATAGTTTCTCATAAGCCGTCAGCAAACTCAGCACACTTTTTACTGTACAATTCGTGTATAATGTACGATTTGAAGACATACTATATGTGTGAGTGCTGTAGTGAAAATAGCAGATGACTTATTTTATTTACTAACCAACTGAGACAGAGATGCGCACATAATTACAATCGAAGAAGCTATGACGTTATGGATTTTGGTGTGAACTTTTGGCACAATGGACACACCAAGAGCTAGAAGTAAACAAAAGATGAATAACGCGAATTGGTAATAGTAACGGCAAAGCAGCAGGCAGCTGACAACAAAAGCGCTAGGCAGCGGTTGTAACGGCAATTTTATGAATGTGGAGTGGAGTAGAATTATTGGATGAGTCCAATGAGTGGAAATAAAGTATTATGTAATCAAATGTTTCTCAGTTAATGATGTTGAGAAAAGCAAAGAGAGACAAATATTTCAGAGCGGATTAGCATTTTAATTTTTTAATGACACCTTTGACCTTTGATGCAAGTTATTTACTATTGAAATTATTGAAAATTAATGAAATGTACATTGAAGACGTGAGGAAACTCACACTCCATTAAAAACAAAAAAAAAAAACGTTGAGCCATTTAATAATTTATCGCTTCAATTGTGCCGCTATTTTGATAACAAAAAATTTATTTGAGTTTTGGTTTCACTTAAGCGATTTAATCTTCAGTAATATTATTGCTTCAGTGTATGCATTTGTTTGCCAGACGATAATCTATGGATTAGAATAGACTGTGGATCAGAATACAGTAGAACTCCAATTATCCGAACTCCGACTATCCGAATCGCCGATTATCCGAATCACAATGTAGGAGAGTGGATGGCTTGTGACACGTCTGACCCTGGTTTTCAAATTCTCAATGACGATGAAATTGTTGTAAGTGTGAGAGAAGATGTTGAAGTGGAAGTGGAAGAAGAACTTTCTGCTGATGTTGAAGTAAACGCTGGACCATCAGCTAGTGAAGCATTTGCCGGCCTCGAGACTGCTTTGAAGTGGGTGGAGCGTCAGCCCGAGTGTGACCACTTGCAACTGCTCACCGTCAAGCGAATGCGTGACCTGGCTGCCTGAAAACGGTTGAAGACCGCAAAGCAGCTTACATTGACGGAGATGTTTAAAAAACTATGATTTTTATTTCTAAACTTGTACATAAGTACATTTTATTTATATTTAAAACATGTGAAAATTTCATGTTTCTTTCATTTAATTCAATAAAAAAATAGAGCAATATCAAAACGTAGCTTTTATTCTCTCCAATGGCAAGTTTAAAAAAAAAAATCCGATTATCCGAATATTTGATTATCCGAATGAGTCCCGGTCCCCATTAATTCGGATAATTGGAGTTCTACTGTACCATGAATTTGAATTAAGTCAGCAAATCAAATATTTATTATAGCCATTATTGATAATTATTGATTGACTGCTTCACAAGAATGGGTAATAATTGAAATGACAAATTTTAACACAATTTGTAATTAATTTTTGAACAAACACAATTGCAAAATAAATAAAATAAAATCCCTGATCATGAAAAGTGAAAGTACAACAATTTAAGTACCAAGTGCCGTTTTATAATTACTAATGATAGATTACAATACAATAGTGGAAACAGCAGCAAAGTGTCAATGAAGCCTTGCAAAAAAGTCTGATGTAAAAATCTTCTTTACTGGCGTAGACACCGCTTACGCGATTATAGCCGAGTCAACAAACAGCGCCCCAGTCGTTTCTTCTCTTCGCTGCGTGGCGCCAATTGGATATTCCAAGCGAAGCCAGGACCGAAGTTGCACCTGTTGGCAAGAGTAATCCTGCGTTGGATTTCCAGGCTGACATTGTTGGTGGTGTTAATGCTGGTTCCTAAATAGACGAAATTATCTACAACTTCAAAGTTATGACTGTCAACAGTGACGTGAGAGCCAAGTCGCGAGTGCGACGACTGTTTGTTTGATGACAGGAGATATTTCGTCTTGCCCTCGTTCACTGCCAGACCCATTTGCGTTGCTTCCTTGTCCAGTCTGGAGAAAGCAGAACTAACGGCGCGGGTGTTGAGGTCGATGATATCAATATTATCGGCATACGCCAGCTGCTGTACACTCTTATAAAAGATTATACTTCGTCGATTAAGTTCTGCAGCTCGAATTATTTTCTCCAGCAGCAGATTGAAGAAGTCGCACGATAGGGAGTCGCCTTGTCTGAAACCTCGTTTGGTATCGAACGGCTCGGAGAGGTCCTTCCCGATCCTGACAGAGCTTTTGGTGCTGCTCAACGTCAGTTTACACAGCCATATTAGTTTTGTGGGGATACCAAATTCAGACATCGCGGCATAAAGGCAGCTCCTTTTCGTGCTGTCGAAAGCTCTTTCATTGGGGGGTTTTTTACGTGGCGGGTCTCAAACCCAGCGCACAACCCTGGAAAGAGATGGTTTGCCTTCTCACTTTAGCTCGCCTTCAAACGGATATTCTTAGGCTACCTAGAGGATACTTGGTCTAAGACCGGAAGTCGTGAGCTGCTTGAGACATATGTAAAAGAATCGTTTTTGACCACTCCCAAGTGAATGGCAAGCAGAGAACTGTCCTCACTTGCGTGAACTTCTACGCATGATGCCGAAAATTCGTGGGTGACTGGTGGTTTCGAAAATGATATTTCTATTTCAGTTTATATGTAAATTCACGCACTTCAAGTAAACCAAATAAATGTCTATTGTTTAATAATATGTTTTCGGCCCAAAGGTATTTGGCGAATAGTTTTCGAAATTTAGCAAAGCGGTATCATACGGCAAGAACAATATTGTTTTACTGATAGCAGTTTTCTTCGTTTTAATTAAATTTCGCAATGTGTCATCGCCCAACATGTATCGCTTTTCAAAAAGCCAAAACACTAATTTGATCACAAATAAATTTCATTTTATGAGCTGATAAGCAAGAATTCGGAAATCCAATTCGTTCTTAAATGAACTCGTTAATTAAAAACTGCATACCATTCTTGCATTAAAATCGTGTAAATGTAAGTTCGCTGGTTAAGTCTTTTGTTCTGTTTTGTGTTGTGGCGGCCGTTGCTTTTAACTCGTGCAATGTCAGGCGTTTCAGGGGCGCAAATGCACTCGGAATCACCGATGCACAGCTTATTCATATGCAATGACACTATAAAAACTATATTTAGTACACAGTTTCAGTCTTTTGTTTTATTGTGCCGAGTAAATGTGTATTGAATTGGTGTTTTCTTGTAATTGTTTCTGCTCACGTTCGTATTGTGAAGTGTCAGTTGGTTATACATATGTATGTTAATCAGCCGCATTTGCGGCTGTTGCTGCGCTGTTACCTTAGCCCAATGACCTTGCGTTGCTTACGAACACAATGCACGCACACACATGCGAGCAAAGATTCCTGATGGCTCGATTTTTCCTGAAGCAAATAGAAAGCTGAGTAAATCAACCAATCGCATGCAGGAAGCCGCTGAAGGAGATGCCGTAATAACGATAAATGCGGGTCAATGTACAGCTGCCAATGCGGAATAAGGGGATGGTTGAGAAAGAGGGAGGTTAAAGATGCAGAGAAAAGACAAAGTGGCACGAATGCTAAAAATTAGTACAGTACAAAAGTAAATCGGGGACGCAAGAAAGCGAAACTAAAAAGAAACAGAAAATAATGGCGAGGATTAAATTGAAACTACAATTTTGAGGTGTCTGTGAAAGAACGATGCATTTTCAAGCGGTGATCATTATTCTAAAGTTTGTCAACTTAAAATTTTCGGCGCTCTAAAGCTAATGACATTTTTAACCAACTTGCTTTTGAAAATAAATTATATGTACATATGTACTAAATATGTACTTTAAAATCGCATAGATAAAATATTGTGTTTAAGAATCTTTTATTTACTAGCCGGCATATTTTTTTAATTTTTTCACTTTGTCATTTTACTAAATCATACTTATCAATGTTTACGTTTGAGTTTTGTTGCATTGTTACCTCATTTCAGACTGATTTCCCCCTCATTCAGCGGCTATTTACGACTGCTACATACATATGTGTAATTATATAAGCTCTTTCAAGGTTGGTGAGTTGTTGCAATAATATACCACGCTACACATAACAAGCAGGAATGTGTGCATCTATGTACATATGTGATTACACTAATGCGTGTATTCGCTGGGTTGGCAGTGAGTGGCGTTGAACCGGCTGGCCGGCGTGCTAATCACTTTACTATTCGCACAAGTAATTCGCGTGGTTACTTCAGTCGGCCAGTCGTTCGCTCGCATATAAGTGTGTTCACATAGATATCGGTCACCAATGCCGTTGTTGGACTGGTTGAGTTAGTTGGGCGCGTGTTTCGCCACGCAATGTGCAGTTATGCCGAACGTCGAATGCCTGAATGTCTTCTCCTGAGGTCGCGAAGAGGGGACATGTTATTAGTAGTATGTGTGTTTTTAATAGGGGCAAATATATATGAATGGTGGGCCTGTCTAGTGACAATGGTGAGCACTAGTGAATTCGATTTTAAGTTAAAATTAGGTTACAGTTAGTTAAGACAGTAAATAGATGAAGCTAGTACATATATGATGTCGAAAGAATGCGGTTTATTACTTATAAGTTATTGTAAGGTGAGAAGGAAGGATGATTGCTTGACGACAATAATCAGTGGTAGTCGATAAGAAGTTTTGAGTTATGTAAAATACTATTTTTTATAAAGTATGTGTTACACACCCGACAAATTTTTGTTATCATCTGTGGTATGAAATGTTATTTCTAAATTAGGGGTGTTACAGACTGCTGTTAATTATTTCAGAAAAAGGTCTAACTATTAAAAATCAAATTATGGTAAACAGGAACCATCTCAATGAAAATACATTTCGGATGATTTTTGAATAAATAAATCTTCTTTACGGTTTTTTTTTAATTTTTTTGAAATATTCTGAAGCATGTTTTTACTTTTCAGCATCAATTTGAAAACCGGAATTTGCCGAAATTAATTTTTGACTACTTCGAATAATTTGCAGTGAACTAAAACATTTACATTTTTCTCTATCTTCTTTAACGATTTTTGGAAAACTTGGATATTTGTTGGGATTATTAAAAAAATTAATTTCAACTTTAGATAAATTAACCTACAAATTTAATTTCAATTATTAATATTTACGCTTCGATCGATTTTTATGCACCAAAGTGGTACTCAGAGAATGTGGGAATAGTTTATTGTGCGGAGCTTTTGAGTGCGAAAAGTGCCTGTCTTAAAACAGCTGTTTCACGTACATAAGCATAACATATACATAAGTCTACAAATTCGCCGACATATTTACTACACATGAGCACAGACATAAAACAATTATGAAGCAAGTGTGTTTTGCCCGTTTATAGTATGTGGTCCGATGTAGCAAGGTCGTTGTATGGTTAAATGTCAGCACACACATATACATACATTCCTTTCGCTTTTTATACAAATATTTTCTTTTAATTTGCCTACGTTTGCTTTATTCGCTTGCGCCACAGTTTCGTTTTCATTTCAACCGCTATGCACTGACACACTTACCGCTGCGCATTCGAGCATATTTGTGCATTCATACTAATGTATGTGTGTCTTGTTATATTATCTTAGCACCTACTTTATGGCAGTTCTTGTTTTGTTTTTATTGCCAACCGTCAGCCAGAAGGATAACTTGGCAGCTGGCAGGTGATGAGAATTGCACTAAAGAGGTGTGCGCATGCGCAGATTAAATATTTTCCATCGTCACGCCTGCCAAGCTTTCGTGCTCTTCTGCTGCTGCTGAGTCATGTCAATTAGTTGATTAAAAGTGGCCAGAACTTTAATTTAAACAACAAAATCATTTGCCACAAAATTGGTTGTGGCAGCACAAAACACTTTAATTCCACTTTAATTTTATGGATATCACAATTCCCGCTCTGCATACAGTGTTGTATGCGACTCTTAAGCGTGGCAAGCAAAAACTGCGTTAAATGTGTGTAAGTGGGTAGAGGTTAATTTCTTGGCGCTGGGCCACCTAGGTATACGCATATAGCCTTGTCTATAAATAGAATCAGCAGAGCTATTGGGAATAAAACTTGACTTCAGATGCATGTAAGTGTTGATGGATTTTTAATAGGTGATCACAAGATGTCTCTTATGACAATAGTAGAAGATGGAAATCCAAATTGGCCGCTAAAGGTGTTTAATATTTAAAAATGTTGAAGTACACGTTAACTTTATATGGCCGTAATTTGAAATTAAGTGTGCATAAGGAAGGGGTTTGGAATCTGTATTAATATGAAGTATGAGAATACAAAAACATTTTTTGGTAATAATTCTGATCCCATATGGTAACAATATGTCATTATAACTAACAATATAAAAGTTGCATATTGAAAACAGAAGGAATATAGCAGAAACAGGTGATCGATGGGAAAAAATGAAGCCTTCTTCTATTATAGAAATTACTAACCCACAGATATTAGTGTTCTTTGTTTCACCAAACTTCGAAGGGTGCGAATATATATATATATATATAAAACAACAATCATAGTCAAATACAAATTATCCTTGATTACAAAATATTAAATAACTTGATATATTAAAATCTAGATGGGATAAATATCAATTCGCTGGAAAAATGAAAAGCATGATATACTAAAATGTACATAGGATATCAAGTCGTTATTTGATATTGAATACAACGTATTGCTCTTAGCAAGTGAGTGTCGATAAGGCTAGCAAGTAGAGAAATGAAAATCGAAAAAGCCTATTGTTAGTTAAGGATAGATATACATAAGTATGTTTTTTATTAGCAGAATATACTGCAATATAGAAATTTTACATATTTTATAATAATTTGGGATTTTTCCTTCCACTTAATGATCGTCTGTTCTCAACCTATATTCCGATTCTGTCGCTTGGTTGCAGAAAACAGTAAGTAGCCATTTATCATAAGTCGACTATTTCAAGTTTTCAATTATCATAAAAATTGGCACGCGTGCTTTTTGGAGATTACTTATGTATGTGTATGAACATATAGCGACTTTAAGCGTAACAGCGTCGCTATACCATATAAATATTTAGTTATTAAATTAAATCCCTTTAAGCTATTACTCACAAGTATAAAAAAGAAAAGCATTATAAAGAAAAACTTTGCAGCATTTTAAACAGAATGGAACTGGCGCATGCCATTACAAAAACAAAATTAATAATAACATGGAAACGAAACATTAAGCTTTAGTCACCGGTCGCCAAAAATATGGCCTTACTTCGAACACATATGTATGTATGTATATCATAGGAACCAGTTTCCCAATATAAGGCGGACCTACAGCTGCATAAAACTCGAATATATTTTGCAAGTAAACCTTTAACCTCAATTTTTATGAATAACGAATGTGTATGCTTAACGCGTCATAACGTATTTATTCGTATCAATTTTCGTATAGACGCTATGCTTTCAAAATTTATATTGTATTGTACTGTAATTTGAAAAGTGTGTATGTTTCACGGGATTAGAACCGCACAGATCCGCTTACGCCAACTCAAAGCAAAAACAAAATATTAGTGGCAAGAACAAAATGAAGTCATGCTCTGAACACAAAACGACGACAGACGACAAACGACATCTGTCAAATATTACACACGTTCTTATGGACACTTATTTTGACGACGACACGAATACACGACTGTAGGCCGACAGTTGTCATTCTCGCTAACTCCTATTTGCCAAATACAGTAGAACGACAGTAGAATGGAAGAAGAGAGATGAGGAAGAGTGGTGATGGCACTAATATGTAAAATGTAAAATTATTCACAGCTCTTACAAACTTGACGTTATTTTACAAATAAAAGCATAAAATAGCTCTATTATATCATTTGTAATAACAATTGATAATTTAAAACAAAAATATATACCTATTTACTTATTTTTTGCATAAAAAATTTAACTTTGAACAAAATATTAAAATTTCATTGAAGTGCAAGGTAACGGGTGATTTTTTTGAGGTTAGGATTTTCATGCATTAGTATTTGACAGATCACGTGGGATTTCAGACATGGTGTCAAAGAGAAAGATGCTCAGTATGCTTTGACATTTCATCATGAATAGACTTACTAACGAGCAACGCTTGCAAATCATTGAATTTTATTACCAAAATCAGTGTTCGGTTCGAAATGTGTTTCGCGCTTTACGTCCGACAAATTTTGTTCAGCGATGAGGCTCATTTCTGGTTGAATGGCTACGTAAATAAGCAAAATTGCCGCATTTGGGGTGAAGAGCAACCAGAAGCCGTTCAAGAACTGCCCATGCATCCCGAAAAATGCACTGTTTGGTGTGGTTTGTACGCTGGTGGAATCATTGGACCGTATTTTTTCAAAGATGCTGTTGGACGCAACGTTACGGTGAATGGCGATCGCTATCGTTCGATGCTAACAAACTTTTTGTTGCCAAAAATGGAAGAACTGAACTTGGTTGACATGTGGTTTCAACAAGATGGCGCTACATGCCACACAGCTCGCGATTCTATGGCCATTTTGAGGGAAAACTTCGGACAACAATTCATCTCAAGAAATGGACCCGTAAGTTGGCCACCAAGATCATGCGATTTAACGCCTTTAGACTATTTTTTGTGGGGCTACGTCAAGTCTAAAGTCTACAGAAATAAGCCAGCAACTATTCCAGCTTTGGAAGACAACATTTCCGAAGAAATTCGGGCTACTCCGGCCGAAATGCTCGAAAAAGTTGCCCAAAATTGGACTTTCCGAATGGACCACCTAAGACGCAGCCGCGGTCAACATTTAAATGAAATTATCTTCAAAAAGTAAATGTCATGAACCAATCTAACGTTTCAAATAAAGACAGATGCAAATTTGATGCGTTTTTTTTTTAATATTTTATCAAAGCTCTTAAAAAATCGATTAAAAGTGAAAATAAACGATCTTTCTTTTTGTTGAATGTCATCTAGAATCATGTTTAATTTACTCATATCACTCACTTCTTCTTATGGTAATCGCGCTCAAAGCTGTGAGAGTTCACTAAGATTACAGTAATGTTTATAAATAGAGAACAACTTATAAGCACCCTTAATGTAGATTAAACGAAAAAGCTGAAGCAAGATTTTTGCACCTCATAAATGCAGAACGACTTACATTAATTTTATCACCTGCACAACAGCCGGTCGCAATACTTGATGAACTGACAACCTGCTAGCACAAACTTATGAGTGGCAGTGACAGTCGGTCTTTCGTAAGAATATGTGAGTACATTTTATTCTTGTAGGCAATATATTTTTCCCGAGACAATTATTTTAATTTTATCGCGTAATATAGATAAGCTATAAATTTATTAATAATTGGATTGTAATCACAATCGTCTTAAACTGAGTACAGTATGACTGAAGCGAACCTTAAAGAAATTTTCATTTCTCCACTTTTCCTGCAGGGATTGAAAAGAGCACAATTTTTCAGTTCTTTGAAGGTTATATTTTGGAAGGGTTTATATGTATTTGTTCAGAGTTTTTTTAACTGACCAATTGATTTGAAATAAATATTTTATCGCCGAAAAAATATTTAAAATCTAATGTGCTTTGTCGTGTTTAAATATTGACAGATATTAATAGGAAATAAATATATATTATAATTATAATTACAACTGGCCATGTATGCTTATATTGAGTTCAACATTTAATGTTATTTCGAATTGGAAAAACTCATTACAGTCCAAGGACACTTCCAAAAGCTCGATAAGTTCCATTTAATTATGAATGCTGACATACTTGGTCTCACTTTGTCTTGCAATGATTCAGCATGTGAGTATGAAGTTTGGATCGCAAGTACGTTACTTGGCGAGTAATGAATTATTTTCACAAAAACTGTATTATTCTTAATCATAGTTGAAGTAACAGAGTTTTAAATTTAAATAACCACCAAATACCAACAAAAACTATAATAACAAATATGTCATATGTTTTGCAACAATAACCATTTTTGTTGTTTTTGCAACTTCAAGTCAGGCGGGGCTCGAAACCAAAAAAATGTTGTTTAAGAAAATACATATTAAAAAAAATAAAAAGAGCAAGTGAACACCCAGCAAAAATTACACTAAAAGAGACTGAGAATTGAAAAAAGCAAGAAACATAAAAAGTTCAATGCTTATAATACTTGTAAAGACACTTATTGCTAAGCAAAAGCATGCACACATGCATTCATATATAGTATATATGTATGTTTGTGTGTGAATTGCATTTGTTTGTATGTAGATAAATGCAAATACTTGCTCTACAAGTATAATCACATAGTCACATGGGTAAGCTTTTAATTTAATACTAAGCCGTCAATCAATGCAATAGTGCACATTATACAAATGCTTTTAGTTGGCCATTTTTTACATCTCCTCTAGCTCACATAATGCGGTGTTAATTTGAATATGCAGCAGTGTACTTATTTACTTAAAGCTCTTTGCGGCAATAATGTCATGTACGGCAATAACAGTTCTACAAAACTTGTGTTTATTGACCACTTTGATTTCTCTATTCCCAACACGCCACAAAGAAAATGCAAATATTATAAAAAGCCGTAGCCGATCCATAATTCTTCATATCAAACGATTGTTTATAATGAATTTTGACCCTTTCGAGCAGACTTGCGAAATATGCTCCATAGTGTTTGTTGTTCCTAAATGTGGTCTGGCGTGGCATTATCAGTTTAAAAGTTTTTGGTTTCTTAAGGTAACTTTATATCCGAAAATTTCGCACATATTTTGAAAACGTTTAAAGTACTCGCCTTTATCTCAGTTTATTTACTGACCTATCTTAAGGTCACAGAAATCCAAAACTATCATGACAAAGCCAAAGACAAATTCGGCAATTCAATCAATGTAGATAAATTAGCTTCAGATGAAAAATTTTAGAGCACTGGCAGTGATATAAGAGACCAAAATTTATACCTACATTCCACATTCGACTCGATCAACGTGCCAAGGTGTGGACTTACGTCATAAGCGCTTTGGCAATTATAAGTAACACATTTAACCACTTACCGCCTCTGTAGAGCAATTGACTTGTTCAGTGAACGTTTAGTTGCCGTTACATTCTATGGTGGGCACCGCAATTACACCTTCAATAAAAATGCCAAATACAAAGGTAAAATCTAAAAGATTGAACCAGATTGCTTACGTGCAAAGCAGTAAATATGTTTAATACAAAGCAGTTGAATAAGAAAAAATCTGTAGTGACTGATATACAATAAAACAAAATATCATTAAGGAGTCGGCATTCTTCTGCGGTCTAGTCGAATATGTGAAGGTCGCTACGCTAATTATAAACTTTAGGTATATTCATTCCATATGCTTGCAATTATTTTATTCGTATTAATGGCTTTTAGAGGTTGTTATTTGCCAAGTAAGTGTTTCTACAAAAAATATTACAGTCAGCGATAATGTTAGATGATAGAAAACTATGACCAGATTGCCAGCTGGGTGCACACAGTTTTAGTTGCATATAAACATATCAATTAATATTGGTTCATAACAATCAATTGAAAATGAAATTCGATTCTAAATGAAAGGAAATCTGTATACAGCTTTATATATTGATATATACGAACATGTGTACTTCACACATAAAAATCATTTAGCGTGTTGGCAACACTCGCAAACTTATTGGGTGTGCGTTTGCCCTCATTTGGCCATGATTTGAAAAATTGGCTATTAAAATAAAACATACTAAAGTAAACGGTGTTTATTTAAAATTAAAGTTTTTGCATGAAAAATTTTAGAAAAAATATTCCCAGATTGTTTAAGGAAATATTTATTATAATATTCACGGTACTCAAAATAAATCTATTTATCTTTTTATCTTTAAGTAATTTATTATGATATTATTTTATCTAAGGGGGTTTTCTAGTCTAGAGGCTTGGGTGGGTTTAAAGTAATTTTTAGGTGTCGTTAAAAAAGGCATTTCATAGTTTTAGTATTCATTTTCCTAATATTTATTTATTAACGTTGCAAAAAAACAGGAATAAATTAAAAAAATAAAATATTTTAAAATTACCCACAATTTAAACCCTCCTCTGAAACTAAAAAAACGTTGTTGATTTAAGATAATGTCGAAATGTCTGGAACTAAGAGAAGTTTGCAAAACATTTTTTACAAAATGAAAAACAAGTAAAAATGAAACAATTTATTTGTTATTTTTTTTAACTGTATCGAATTTCTTAAAAATAGTTAAAATAGAAATTGTGACAAAGTTTATAAGAAATAATCTCTAAAAATGTCAGGTAAATTGAAAAATCCTCTTGTAAATATCTTTTTAAATAGTTTAAATTAAAAATATAAGAAGAAAAAATTTATTATAATTTCTATTTATAAAATACTCCCTTAACAAGCGCTTTATGAAATTGGAATATAATGCAATAGATAGGCAAGTGCTTTTTCCATAGTTTTGTTCAATTTTTTTATGTTTTAAAAGCGCACGTTTTTGTATTAAAACGGTAATATTTAAATATTTTGCATTAAATTTCAAAGATCAGTACAGCCGTTCCCGAGGTTTAAAGGAAAAATGAGCTTAGATATATGTATGTAATCGTAAAAAATTCAGAAGCAATCTGGTTAAGAATAGCAAACTTAGTTTATTATAAATGAAGTGCGTAGGGCCATCGCCCCGGGCGCAACGTCTTGGGGGTGGCAAAACGATCTTCGTTGTTTTTTAATATTTAGAAAAATACTTCAACAATTTTTTTTACAAAATTTATTATAAATGATAAAGAGTTGTACATTCACAAAGTAATAATCTGAATAACAATGAAAAATATTAATTTTTATATACCAACGGATATGTCACAGTTGAAGCATAGTGCAAACTGTGAGAGCGACATATTGCGACGTAGGAGTGACATAAAAAATCACTATCTTTATTTTTATTCTGTCGTCGGCGGGACGTGTCACTCTCATAGTTACCCTATGCTTTGAATGTAACAAATGCTTTTATTTCTTCAAATTTTCAAAAATGGTATTTAAAAACTCCAATTCGGGCAAAAATTCCTGCAAATTGTGTCAAAAGTGTACAAGATATAGGGCGAAAATGGGTTTTTTCTATGGCTTTTAATAAGATGTCTTGTAAATTTACTATCAATTTCCTCAAAAACCGTATTGTGAGAATTTTGGAACTTCAGAATTTGCGTGGCTTCTAGTTCCTAAACTTTATATACTTAATATCGAAGATATTTTGTAAAAATTCACCTTCGAACCACCTCATGAAACTTGTAGGTAGGTAGATAAAGGGGGGCGGCAGAGCATCCTTGGCCCCGGGCGCCCGAAGTTGTAGCTACGCCACTGAATACCCAAGTGTTGCATTAAAAAGCTTATTATAAAGCATTTTCTCAAATTTCCGAAGTCATTTTTGTTGCAGATTGTTTTTTAAAGGTTTACCCACCAGCTGATAAATAACTGTGTCACTAATTCCCAAAAACTTTTCGTTATTAAGATTCGTGTAAGTAAAATATACAATATATGCGTAGTATATAGAGTAGCAAATATTTCTCTGGCTAATATTTATTCGATTTTTTTGGACCATGTGAAATGTATGCATACAAGCAGCATTAGCAAATACTTCTTTATATAAATAAATAACCATAACTGTATGTAAACATGAACCGTAGCCTGTGTCCACTTTTCCTTTTGTTCGCCTAGTCTTCTTTCGGATTTATAGGCTGACAGGAAGCGAAATTGTTGGTGCAGAGTATAAGCAGCATACCAATAGACATTTTCAATTTGCACACACACATACATATAATGGGTGATGTCAGCGTGTGCCGAACCAGTGCCACCAAATGAGTCTCGCTGCGATGCTCAAATGAGTATGTGTGTGGTTTCACGTCAGTACGATTGCGCAATATTGCGCGCTCACGCCTTTGCTCTTGTTTTTGCTTTTGTTTACACTTTTGTATGGTAATAACAATTTCGCAATAATCTTTGCGCCTGCCATGTTCATGCATGTTCGTAATCTTGTAAGTAGCTGTTGCTGCATCCCAAACAGGCCAACTTGCAACAAGCACACAGACATTGGAAAACTGCAACGTGATGCGCTAAGGCGAGGAGACGCGCACGGTTTGACGTCTGATAGCCAGCAGAAATTCTCCGCACAAGGGGAAATTAATTAGGCCTCAATGCAACAATTACTTTGTTTTGTTTTGTATAGTGGATTAATCCAACGGAAAATGGTCGAAGTAGTGGCATTTGTGAGGCAAGCGCAAGACGGCGGTTCAGCAAGCTCACTTATATATGTATGTACATACATATGTATGTAAATATGCGTGCAGCTACCGATGCAAATGTGTATGCCTGGTGGAAGTCGTCACACCGGGCGTATGAGTTACTTTTATGGTTATATCATACACTTCCACTTCTCCATTTTTATGGTAGCTGTGAGTGAGCCAGTGAGTGTTTAGCGTTCCACTCTTTATTTTAATTGTTATCATCGTTTTGTTTTTATTGGAATGACGATTTTTCTTTGCTCACCACTTTAAAGCGCTTGGAGGTGTACTGTCAAATTATTTGCGGGCTCATCGCTCGGTCGTTTCACACATTTATGCGTCACGTTTGAGTGCTTAGCTGTGACGCGCATCCATTTGTATTTGCAGACACTCATCTTCTACCGCTGAAATTACCACTCAATTGTAGTTATTGCTGTGGTTGGTGGCAGAACAACCATTCCTGCCTTCGGTGTTGCCATCATACTAATTGCTGAGTGAGTGATGCTGAGGAAATTGACCGCTGTCACTTTGATGTTTTTCGGTTTAAATTCTAGTTTTGTGTAATTCGTGTGGTATTTGCCTATGGTCTTCTTTAATTGGGCTCTTTTTGTTGTTGTGCTTAGTCCGCATTCGGATTTTTAAACGTATAAATTTGTTTAAAATTTTTATTTTTTTAGGAATTAATTTTATTTTGCTTAATTAGTGTAATTTTACAGAACTTTTTTTAATTATGCGTTGTTTAAGTCAAAATATTTTTTTCTACTTATGATAATTGATTTTGGCCGCGGTTAGAAAATACGTGAAAGGTTACATACTTACTACATATCTGAAGCGATACAATTATCAACTATAAGAATGGAAGATACGAGGTTTCCAAACTAAACAAATTCTCTCTGTCAAAACCATTTTAGAAATAATTAATATTTTACATTACAAACTTATCCTAAAAGTAACAATATTATTTTGATATAACATAGGTATTTTAAATTGATAATATTTTTGATTAGTTTTAACGTGACACGCTCGCTTGCAGAGTTGCATAAACATAAATCGAAATATTGTGTGTACAATTTATAGCTTATTAACATCAAATAACTGATACAAAAGTAATGACCTTTATGTAATCATAGCGGTATATTGGATAAAAGTTCACTTCAACTGTGCTCGAAATATAAAAATTTGTCCACAATCAAATATTTAGCCTTTGTTGATCAAAGGCTCCTCTAAAGTCAAAGGAACTTTAAATAAAATTTTATAAAAAAAAATAGCGAATTTATTTAAGTAAAGCATAGGTCAACGAACAATAGAGTACAACTTATGGGAATCAGTGCACCGAACATAAAAATATAATAGGTTTGACTGGTGTGCTTGGCGTGTCTGTAAGTTTACGCTGAGTTTGAAGTTATTCGCAACAAAGACGGTAGCGACAAACTTGTGCACTTGAAGACATCAACACAATCAAGTTTTTAACTTCCTTTGTATTATTATAAATTGAAGCCATTATGAAATTATTTTGGTTGAAGAAGAACTCAAACATACAAATTATTCATTTCTACTAGGGTGGTCATACACTGAACTTTTAGCCCAATATTTTAAAATAGAATTGTTTATAAAATTTAAAAAATGGTGCGTAAAATAAACCTTAAAATAACTACCGCTATATTAAATCTGAAGTTTCCAAAAAAAAAAATGAATTATGACAATCTTGATTTATGCGGTTTTTAACTGCAGAAATTTATAGGCTATAGGTTGCATTTCGGTAACTAATCAGGTCAATAAATCTATATACATATTCTATTTGTTTTCTGTTAAAACAGCTAAAGTCTACATACGGATCAATATATATAAAGTATTTACTATTTTTTTACCCTGAACAAGGTTACCACGAACCAGAAGGAAATGTTGGATACCCTAAAAAGGATCAGCGTGATGAGTTGAGTCAATTTAGCCGTGTTTGTCTGTCTGTATATATGCGAACTAATCCCTCAATTTTTGAGATATTGATCTGAAATTTTGAACACGTACTTTTCTTCCCACTAACTTGCTCATTTGTAAGAACCGATATCACAATAGCTGCAGTGGAAACTGACCGATCCGATCAATTTCTTTATTTAATTTTGCGAATCATATTCATTGGCAGTTACCGTAGGCCTAATTAATTTCAGAGTAAAGATTTTTATAATACCTTTTACAGGTTATTCGGTTTTCAATAACCACCCTGACCATCTTTTTGTGGAATATATAACAAAATTACACAATATATATGTACATATACATACATATATGTCTTAAAACTGCTTGTGCAGCCGATTACAATTACTGCTTCGCGCTTAACATATTTTTTTAACCATTACAAGCTATTTTTATGTATGCAATCAGCAAACTGTCATTATTATTTAGTTACATATATTACATAATAAATGCTGACACGAAATGGAGGACAATATAGAAAGAAGAAAGAGAAATTGAAATTAGTGCCGAATCAAAGGCGGAGGTGTTTATGAGAAAAAAAAAAATTAATAAAATGATGAAAAAATAATGAGTAAAAAGTAGATAGTCAAGCTAATATAAGTATACCTAAGCCGTTTCATAAAAATCAGACGAAAATGAAAATCGGAAATTGAAAAAAGTTAACGCAAGTACAAATAATAAGTACTTTGTTGCGCTGTAATAAATCTATTAGTAATAAACCGTTCAAAAGCAGCCATTGAAACTTATTCGACTGAGGAGAGTTGTATGTATATTTCTTCATATTCGGTGCCGACTGGAATTTCAGTAGGAAAAAAAGAAGCCCTCTGCGTGACATGTACCCGTGGAAGAAATGGCACAAGCGCTTGTTTAATTTTTTATCGAGAGAAAAAAAAAACACAAGTATGTATGTAATTACTTGACAAAAATGTCACACACACTAATTAAAATACTTACATACATGGCTAGTGTATCTAAGCGCGTTGATTGACTGCTAGCATTCACTCCAATGCAGAAAGTAATGTCAATGATTTGCGTTTGTTTCGCTTTTAATTAACCGTGTTTTACTTTTACAAATTTAGAGAAAATAATTAGCCTGCTTTCTGCTAGTTAGTAATCTGACTTGCTTATTTTGATATCTAAGTTGAACGCTTGTGTACCGATTGATTCGGTGATATGAAATACTATATAAAATTAAACTCTAATCTATTGATATACATTAAAATGTATCACCTGATTATTATTTTATTCATACATACAACCAAATTTACAGCCTACAGGAAGAGTAATAAATTTAATTCGGAAATGATAAGGTAATCAGCGATTTGCATGGTCGCAAGTTTTATGGTCGCAATAACGACTCTCAGGCTCCGACAATCTCGATACTTAGATATCTGCGAGATCTGGCACTCTGGATTATCAGGTCATCGAGCCTAGCCCTGTCTGCCTTTTCTCCCATATACATTCGAAATTGGTATGGAAGGGAAGGGGAAGAGGAACGGTGAGCTCTGATAATAGTTCAGCCATATTACTGTGCGCTCAGGAAACATTAATCAGAATCTCCTCGAATGCCAGATCAAGCTAGAAATACCATGAATATTATAAATTTAGACACCAAAACAAAAAAGCGGAAATTTGCGGGAGGTTCAGGGCGTTTTATTGCTATCTGCTATCTAATTACAGGAGTAGGATAGGGGTACATAACAGTCTAAGTGTGATCCCTCAGAGGTATCTAACCTAATCTTAGGGAAACATACTTTTATAAAATATTGTACAAGTGAACATTCAATGCCTTAAAATATAAAATTAGGCAACCAAAATTAATTAGTTATAAGTATTAAAGTTTTCGTCACTCATGAAAAATTTTTGCGCTTGATAAAGTTCTGTGAGAAAAATTTAGATAGCATTAGATGAATTTTTATATTCTACTCAGAACAAAGCTGTCGACTACTTTTTTTATGGTCTATAATTAATATTCAAGTAGATTAGCTAATGAGAGTTACACCTATGCATATTTCTATCGTCAATAAATCAGTGAACCCACCCATTTGAATACCGTTCGGTATATTTTACCAACATAATCGTCGAATTTATGAATTCTGTAAAATTTCTAAACATTTATGTATTTCTGCGAATGTTCTGACGGTGAAAGGCATGCATTTGAATTTCACTCGACTACATTCTTCCCAGGCAAAACAAACTGCGGGCGGGCCTTATTGGACATGACAAGTACATACATGTGTGATTGTGTGTTTAATGAAATTGGCTTAATTAATACGCGAACATCGAAAGGAGTATGCACTTATTTGCTTGCTTACTTATTTAAACAACAATAGAAAAACAGATCTAAATATAAAGCAACGCCAATGGTCCGAAGAAATGCAAATTAGAAATGAAACTAGAAACAAAAGTATCTCAAAGTTAAACAATTTCTATGCTCAGAAACTGGATGATTATTGTATTTGTGCGTGGGGCCAAAGACCTCGACTAATGGCCAACATAAAATGTGACGGCTTTTCTGCGTTTTTTTACATTTTACGCATTCGTTTGATTTCTCCTACTTTTATCTGGCTTTGTGCGTGCTCTCGGTCTTTTACGGTCTTTTGTACGCTACATACACACCCACATTGCGACGATGCGTACCTGCGTTTGATTTTCCCTGCCCTGGCGCGCTGATTGGCGTTTCGCAGCAGGTAGATTCATATGTAGATTAATCTGGGAATTCACACGTTGTTGTCATGGCTTAGACATGCTTGATGTTTTTGTTGTCTATAGCGGCAGCAGCCTGACATTACGGTGCGTACATCATTCCTGTCATTCATTAATAGCTGGTGTCGACGTCGGCTTTGTTTGCCTCTTGTTAATGATTTTATTGCGGGAAAATTAAATTGTTTGATAAAATGTAAGCTAAGCGCTGACAAATGCTGGCTGGGCAAACGTGACTTGTGTCAAATTTTCGATTTGTTTGGCGTGTGAGTCAGCGGCCGCACCGAGAAGTCAACCTCCGAGCGCGGCTCCGTTAATTGGCTTTGAAATTTGTTTATTTTTATAGATACATTCTGACAAGACATATGTATATAATATGTAGATTTCAAATGCTGGAATTGGCACATGTAATTGAATGTATATGCAAATTAAAAAAACATAAAATTTTACTTTTAAATTTTTGGCCAAATGAATCACCTGTAATAAGTACTTACGCTGTAATACGTTTGAAATTATTTTTTTATTTTTATTATTTTAATTTTGAGTGTCATATAAAATATCTTGCCAATTGGTTGCTAATTTAAGTTTAAGATCTATTGTTGTTATTTTATCCAACTTGTCATTTCACTTTGCACTTACGTAGTGTCTGCAAAGAATATTTGAGCCAAATAACGAACAAAACGACAGTATTTCAAATAAACTTTAACTACTCTGGGAAAATAAATTGTATTAAGGGTGTGTTAGAAGAGAGAAGAATGCATTTTTTTGTAGATTGACATAGTTGCTTTTACTATATTCGATGACATAGTAAAATTTCCTCAATTTAAGGTTTCTTCTGGTTGAGAATCAGATTTCAGTTTAAATTTAGCTCTAACTTTATATACCCATAAAACCAGCAGTTTAACTTAAGTATTTTGAAATTATCTGATATCTTATTTTCATAATTGTTATCTTCTTAAATATCTTCAGATTCTGAGCACCGGTTTTGCTCAGCTCATCACACGCCCTTCTAGTTTCCGTTCGTTTCGTGTCGCTTTTTCATTGCTAATTTGCGATCGTGGCAATTCTTTAATGTCGGACTTTACCATTGTATATTTTTTCTTCACCAATTTAATTCGATTTTTTATGGAGCTGTAAGTCGTTGGCATTGACATGCTGAATCTTTTATGGTATTTTGATTTTAGTGTTTCAATGCGTGCGAATTAACGTTAAAATCGTAAGGTGCTTGCTAAAATGCAGCATACTTCTTATATTCGAATTTCCAGTTGGGCAGTCGAAAAGATTTTTCGATAAAAAAATTTCGGGGAAGTTGAAAAAAAGTTACAGCTGTTCAAAAATGAGTGAAAATAATGAAGAAATTCGCTATATTTTGAAATTTTTGTATAAAAAGGGAAGAATTCCACGCAAGCCACAAATGAAATTTGTGAAGTTTACAGAGACGATGCTGTATCAGTTCGTGTAGCACAACAATGGTTTGCTCGCTTCCGTTCTCGAAATTTCGATTTACACTGATGGAATAATTTCTCTAGCGGAAAAATGGTAAAAAGTGGTGAACCAAAATGATACATATTTGTTTATTATTATAAATATGAAAAAATGTTATTAGAAATACGAAAATACTTTTTCGACTACCTATATTAGGTTTTGAGTTCCTAAAGTCAAAAATTAACTGAATTTGACTAATATTTTCATGAGTTATATTAGGTTGAGGGGGAAGAAGGCTCGCACAGGAGCACCACCACAACACAACTGGAAGTGTGTGATCACAGTAAGGAAGATGGGGTTATCCGCAGTTTTCATGAAGGTGGTCAAGGGAAACCCCGTAGTGCGTATAGTGCATAATAGCACCAAGGTATACAAGCTGTTCAGGTGTGCTGATTAAAGCTTGGTTGTATAAGGAAGTGGATTGGAGAGGTCTGGAAAGGAGCAGGACTGGAGGCATTGGCCAAGGTGAATCTTCCACTGTGCCTTAACCCCCGAGGATATAAATGAAATGTTGCGGTACTGCTATTCGTTTTTTCCAATTTACGACAGCAGGGTCATAAGGCTCAAGAGAACCAACGAAACATATCGGTCGGTGCTGGTTCTCTTCAAAAAGGAGTCCATAGACGCAAAGGGTGTCATCAGCTATAGGTTTGAGAGAGTTTCTCATAGCATCCTTCCTTTCGATGCCTGGGTGGATGTTTTACAAATTCCAGAAGGACAGAAGAGATGGAAACTTAAGCCCAAATGGATATAGAATGGGATTCGTTCCTTTCAGACCTTTCAGATTCAGCGAGCGTTGGAAACAGATCGTCAACTGTTGATTCAGCCTTCAATCTCGCTCTGTTATTCGAGGAGGGCCGTATCGAGAGTCTTGATATAGTCCTTTTGGAGAGGAGGATGAAGGTCCTATACATTCAAGACGATGGAAGAAAGCCTGCGACATTATCGGCTTGGGAGCGAACTCATGGCCCACTGTCTGGGGAAGCTCGGACATCTTTTTATTAGTAACATTGGAAGTTCCCTTTTGTAGCTGCAGGCATGAAAGAAGTCCTTGATCTCACTATGGCAAGAAGCTCTTGCTGATCATCCCAAATCGATTGTCTGCCCTCTTGTCTTTTGAAAACTCAGAAAGAAAACGGAAACCCCTTGTTGGAAACCAGAACTCCGATCATCAAGCAGAAGACTGTTCAATAGAGACCTAAGAAGCGGACATAGCGTTCTGCCCAAATTGCAACCTCTTTTAGAGAAGTTTGTACTCTGATAGCTGACGGCTATACTGGCTTTGAGGTCGCTTAATATGTGCTCAAAATAGTTTAAAATTTCTTCGATATTAGACTTGATCATTACCTCAATTTCATCCGAATCTAGCGATTTGGCTGGCATTGATAATAATAAACTTAATAAATTAGTAGTAAGGTCAATCTATGAGATGATGTACTGTAGGGAGTTTTTGGGTAACGTTAAGGGGATCACCCTTTATTTGTCCGTGCGGGATTCCATGATTTTGGATCAACCCTATACTTTATCTTACATAACCTGCATTAATAGTTTTGTTTAATGTACAAAAATTCGAAACTCACTAGTACAGACTTAAAATGTTAAAATATTGTTAACAAGATATAATAAACAGTAAAAATAAAAGTCGAGAAAAAGCCAATCACTTACAATCGCTTACAACAAAATTCTCAATAATTTGATTCTAATTTTTCTCGAGCATTTGTTTGAATACATTCTTCTTCATAGTTTACCTAAAATTCAATCTCTTTTGATTTATAAACTTTTTTCCCACAATATTTGTTTCTTTCCAGCAAATCATAAATTTAAAAAATCAGTCGAATATATTTGTCATTCAAAATAAAAATTTCAAGAATATATTTCAACAGATCTTATATAAAATGTTTTGTCCCACGATACTCATAGCCATCAATTATGCTATACTTGTATATATCAGCATAATCAATGAAACTCCGCTAGAAAACTAGCCTCTGACTGTGTCATCAGGGGTCATAATTTAAAATGGGCGTGCACATGCCGATCTTCCATTTAATTTCTATGTAAATTCTATAGACGAGAGATAAGACGTTCAATGCGAATTAGCGACTAATTGTGTGCATGCGCACACGTTAATTACACACTCGAAGTGCTGTGCTAGTTCACTGTGTATAGTATGGATAAATACATATACATACTCGTAGTATATATTCATGAATTCAGATATGCATATATGTACATATAAAAACGAAAGACCAAACGCGGAGCAATGCTGAATTGTGATGATATTTGCTTTGATTCAATAGCTTCAAATACACTAACACATGAAATCAAATCAAACGTGTCTCTGGCTCTGCCCCAGCAGTTGTGAATGTTCGCTAATTTATTGCTAATATTTTATTTATTTATTTTTATTTGCTCGCTACCACATTGCTTTGCTTTTTATAACTGGCAATTACTGTTTGCGGTCGCTGGTGTGAAGTACGGTAAATAAGCAGACACATACGTACCATATGTACCCAGACATGTATGTACTACATAAAAAGTGTAAGTATTTGATGGAAGTGCTGGATAAAAATAGCGCAAATTCAAGCCTTTTGTTCATCGTTTAAGAATTTTTAATTAACAAGCGTAAATCAATAAACTTGTTTATTGTTGTTACTTCTTAACTTTTTTCGCGTAAAGTCAAGGTCGCTTCGCTGACCGCCGCACACTGCCCACTCTGGCATAAGTGCGCTCATAACAGTGTCTCAAACGAGCGGAGGCAGTAAAAAGCGAAATATGTATGATGTTTGTGTGTGTGTGTGTGTGTGTAAGAATAATGAAAAAAACAAATTAAATACAAATATATTAATTCAACATACATATTTTACATTTAATGAATTTGTTATGAGACGATAGAAAAAGCTCAAAAGAAATAGTATAGTTGTAATTGAGTTGCGGTTAGTGTTTGCATTGCCTTCCTAATTTTTAAGTATTTTACTATTAGCTTCTTCTTCTTCTTTCTTATTGAAATTCAAAGCACATACACTGGCTTACTGGGTTTTTAGGTGACACCATACGACACTTGGTGGTGGTGGTCCATTTTATATCAAATTCAATCGAACACTCTGATTGAAATAAAAAGAGAAAGGGAAAACAATTCCGATTTACTTCAATAGCTGGCAAGAATTTGTTTGGCTCTCAAATCTTATTAATGACTTCAATTTGAGAAGAGGTGCTTAAGTGAGGGCTTTAAGTAGGTTTTTGTAAAAATTCTTTTGAAATATAAACTATCACATCTATTTCATTTATTAAAAAAAAATTAATATACATTTTACTTTGTTACTAAAAATAAATTTTATTTTCTGTACTGTTTAAAACGTTTTCCTCAATTTAAATAGATATCGGACCACTATAATAAACTTTATGACAAAAACGTACTCGGAAATTGTAATTTAAATTCCCCGAGTAAATGATATTTCAAAAAAAATGTATTTTGCTAAGTTGATAGGACTGTCCTTAATTACTATGTCAAAAATGAAAGGGGTCTTTCAACCAGTTTGTTTACAGCAGCTTTTTAAGTCGGTACACCTCAGTAGTGCGTTGCGATTTTTACAATGGATAAAAATACCAAACAAAGATTTGTCTAAAATTATATATCTAACCGAATTGCAAAAGCCTTGTGAATGTTAGAAAATGCTTACCATGATTAAGTTAAGTAAGTTATCAAAAGTACACGCCTACGAGTAGAACTACAAAGCCTTCAAAGACGGTTGAGAGATCGTTAAAGACATGCTGCGTTCTGTACGACCGTAAACAGGTCTCTTTGGGCGAATTCCGATCCCACTTTCATGAAGAGCATTATAACTGCCGATGTGACGTGGAGTTATGAGTTTGACATGCAACAAAGTCAACAATCATCGGAATTTATGAAAAAAAACGGAAGCCAGAATCAAAAAACTCTCCAAGCCATGCCAAAATCAATGTTTTTTCGATATTCGTGGTTTGGTGAATCATGAATTTGTTCCGCAGGGACGCTGGCAGAGGTGCATTACATCTGGTGGGGATTACTTTGAAGGCGACAAAATAAAAATTGATGAATAATTACATAAGTGCTTTGCGTTTTAATTACAATTTCTGGGTACTTTTTTGTCACAATTTGTAGCTGCCATACAAAATGGAATATCAAAATTAAGATAAAGATCTTCATAAACCATATTTTTTCCTAATTAAGATATCTTAATTTGATTTGAAATTTGTTTATTTCAAACAAATTGGATAGAAGGAACTAGCAAAATGTTTTCCGTTGTATGTAAATTTTCGCAAATATTGTTACTTTTTTATTAAATTGTATAGAACTGTACCTCATGACATAATTTAAACAAGTATGATTCGTTTTTGTAAAACTTACTTTGTGCTGTTTGTAGCTTTGTGCGCTTGTAACGCTTAGTTAAGCCGTTTAATAAATGTATGTATTTAACATATGCTCACAGAACTTTTGCGTTTTTTTGCAAAAATGTTTGAGTGTACTTTTGATTTTGTGTTTCCGCCAATTATATTGTTAAATTTTGTATTTAGCGCACTTCGCACTTAGCCAATTTTAATAATTTTGCGAAATTGCTCGAAGAAAAATATTGCAGCCTAAAACTTGGTTTTTCGGTTTTGTTGTGTCTCAAATTTGTTGACTCACGCCCACTGTGGCACACTCTGGGCGTCTAATTTTATTACTGTGGTCTCTTTGTGTGTCTAAATGGCGACAGTTTTGATTACGAAATTCTCTTTAGTTCACTAGGGGTTTCAACGTTCAGTTATAGTCCGACCAGCACTTTGTTTTCAGCTTTATTGTTGTTTTCGTAATTTTTTGCAAAAATCACTGACACTCACTTTTTCACAAACACGGTATTGACTTTTTTTTTACACAGCTGCAAAATTTTCCAGTGTTTTTTCAATTATAACAAATAATTTTTTATTTCGCAATCGATATATTTGCTTTACGTTTACCACTGCGCGACCGCAAGCGTCTACAGTTAGTTATCAAAAAGTTATTTGTTTAAAAATTGTTTACGTTTATTTTCGGGTTTCGGGTTTCGGTTTTCGGATTTTTTGGTTATTGTTTTCCTCAGTTGTCACCCACTGTTAGTATTTGTTTGTTGCGGGGTCTACAGCGTTAATTACTAGTCATATGCTAAGTCGTTCTGCTTCTGATCTTGTTGTTGCCTGTGTGGAGCGCGCGCAACCGCTCGCCAACAGCTATCAAAATTAACTAACAAAGTAACGGTGCGTTCGCGTACAAGACACCACTTGCAAATCCGCGTAGAATCTGAACCGAGCCAAGAAAGTCCAGTCACTAAGCCAACTGTGGTGAATTCAAAGTACTCTGATTTACGCTATGGTGTGAGTTGCTGAAGCAGTTTGAAGGTTGAAGTATACCAAGAGAGCCGGAGCGAGAGCTACCAATCCACTTCTCCTTCTCATTTCAAATATAAATAGTAATATTCCCTCTTCAATCGCTCCAAACGATCAGCTGATCGCAATGACGCTTAGTAGAGCTAGTGGCTGAAAAGCTCTACGCTTACGCTTGGAGAGCAACAATATACAAAGCTCGAATTCTTCTAAATTTTTACATGGATATGTCATATTTGTTTTTGCTGTTCTCTGCTTCCAATTATTACCATTTTAATTATGTATTACTTCGCTCTCTCGGTCGCTCGTCTGCAAAAGCTTATAATTCTCCACGGCAAGTTTGTTTCTTATGTCGTTTGTTTTGCCTTTATGAATTTGCATTTGTCTCCTACTTCGTTTGTTTTGTTGCGCACCACTTCGTGTCTGCCTCGCGTGCCGAAGCTACCTCTGCACGTTTCTTGCTTAGCGTTTTAAGTATTCACAACAACAACTTGAATTTTATTTTAAGTGGAGTAGAGGGTGCGGTGATTCTAATAAAATTTTTTGTTAGTTTGCGAAGCGGAGCTTGGCCTACCTGCCTACCTTGACAGTTTATTCTTAGCGCATTTATTGCTTTATTTGATGACGCGCGTCCACGCAGCTATCCGCTCATCTTCACTTGACTATTTTCTCAGCTAATCAGCATACATATACTTACGCTCTTTCATATTGGCGTCGCTTCAGGCCGTTTGTGATTTACATTTCCATTAATGATCTCATCGGAGTTTTGATCAACAATTATATTTCAAATATTCTGCGCAGACCAAGCCGTCATTTTGTATTTTATTTAATTAGCTTAGCTAATTTTGCAGTAATTTTCGCGTTCTCGGTATATAGTCTGTGTGAATTTTTTGGAGCATTTGATTTGCAGTCCCCTTACCCCCTGCTATGATGCTGATTCCATTGTTATGCATCTGTGACGAAGCACGGAATTCCCCATAACCGTTCGGCACTTGCTTGTCTGTATGTTTTGTTCAGTATAAATAGTTCTCTCAACTGTGTGGGAGTCAAATTCAATCAGACGCAAATTACAGTTGTCACGTCCGCGATTATCTTTTACTCATTCTATTTTGTTCTTGCTGTTTTTTTTTTAATTTTTTCACTTAATAATTTGGTTGTTGTTGCGCTGAAGCTTCGCTCTTATGGTGTAAATAGTTTGATTAATCTACCAAATTTACTAAATTTATTTCGAAGCGTTGCATTTGGGATCTCTTGAATTCCCAAAGACATTCTGCTGTGCTAAGCGCTTTCCACTTTTTAAGGTAAGATAAAGAATTTATATCAAGAGAAGAATAGAAGATACATATGCGCTTGTCTAGCCAAACAAAAAGTTCTTAGAAATTTGGGTGGTCCTTAAAGGTTCTTTGTTTATACAGAGAGAAATACTCTGACACCATAATCGAATCATTGGACATATGTATATGGACAATAAAAAACTGTTTAAATCATAGAAACTGAATTTTCAATCAATTTCAAGCTTTTCTATCAAATAAGAGATGTTCTTCTTTACTTAGTTCAAACACATAATTCCTGACAATTGGGGCTAGGGCTGTTGTGAGGATTAATGATTTCTTTCTGAGTTTGCACAATTTTTCAAATTTTTATATCATTTTTTTGTCATACCTAATATAATTAAGGCGATTAAATTAACTTAATTCTTTCAGAGTTTATCTGTGTAAGTATATATATTGGGGGCTAAGAAATGGTTGAATTAATTTTGACAGTATTTGAGTATACTCGATAATATATTTTGAAGCAATTTTTTATATGAATAATACTTACTGACACGTATTCAGCATAAAACTTACCTGAATAGCGAAAATCATTATAAATAGTATGAGTACGTTTCCAGAGTTTCATCCTAAAAGTTGTTTTAAGGGACCTAGGTTAAGTTTTTGCCCAATTATTTCCATTTTAGGCAAAAAGATACATTGTCAAAAGTAAAACAACGCTCCGCCGTTCATTGAGATAGCACACATATTGGGTGATATATCCCGTATAAAGTCACCCGGCAGTTCGAAAATCTTTATATTGGGTTGTCAAAAAAGTCTTGCGGTATTTTCGCTAGTTGACGCTGAAAGCGCGTAGTTCTAGTTTTATTCGTCGCATCGGGTCATGCTATACCTCATGGAAAGCTCATTTTACGCGCTAACTCGTTTCTTTTAATCCGTTCGTGAGTTATAGCGTCGCAAACATGGAGCAAAATAAAGAGAAAATACGGCATATTTTACAGTACTACTACGATAAAGGCAAAAATGCATCTCAAGCCGCCAATAAAATTTGTGCAGTTTATGGACCCGATACAGTTTCCATTTCCACCGCACAACGATGGTTTCAACGTTTTCGTTCTGGTGTAGAGGTGGTCGAAGATGCGCCACGCTCCGGAAGGCCTGTCGTCGAAAATTGCGATAAAATCGCTGAATTGGTCGAAAGAGACCGGCATAGTAGCAGCCGTAGTATCGGTCAAGAGCTGGGCCTGAGTCATCAAAAATTCATTTCAATTTCAATAAAAAGAAAATTTAATGAAAATACCGCAAGACTTTTTTGACAACCCAATATTAGATAATTGACCCAATTCAATAGGATTCAAAAGTATTCTCTCTGCATTTCAATTATATATCTCACACATTGACCTATATTTTTTTAGAAATAGGGTGGCATAATTCAAAGATACTATACGTATGTATACTTCCAAAGTTTTATCTCGTGATACTAATTGCCTCTTCGTTTTTATACTAGAAAGTGAAGGAATGGAATTCAAAATTATGTTATATGGAAAGAAAGCGCACTGTAACGATGTTAGAAGAATGTTACACACCGAATTTGATTGAATCAGTCAAGCAGGTCCTGAGACATGTGATTTTACTAAAAAGTATGCCGTGCAACGCCCATCGTCCGATTTTGACACGGCTAGTAAAAAGTCCTCTTATCTAAGGGATAAAATTTAATGCCTCTGGCGTATTTAGTTAACAATTTTTCGCGCTTTTGACGGGATTATCATCCGATGTCATCCATTTTCACACTGTCTCAAGCAAATTTGGCTATTGTAGTTCAAGTGGTCTAAGAGATATGTACATTAAACCTATTAGAGGGCGAGGCTTTTGTCGGCGGGTGCCCCTACCAACTGCGATCCCTTCTGTTAAATTACAGGTTTATACGTTATTTTAGTGCAAAGTTATGCCACTTTGTAGATTTTCGTGTAATGTCGACCAATAAAAAGAGTTTACCGTTTTATTAAGATATCTCAATTTTTACTCAAACTACAACTTGCACAGACGCACGGATAGGTAGTCACTCGGAATTCAACTCGTCGGTTAGTGAACAAAACTATTATATGATGCTTTGTAGCAATATGTTGCAATATTATAAAAATAAATTAATTTTTGATAAGGTTCCGTTTTCCAAGTTTTATAACGATATTATATAAACATAACTTCTATCTATTTTAATTAGTTTTAGATGACCAAACAACCCTTAACATTTAGTAAAGGTATAATAACGGCACTTTTTTCTGCAAATTTGCCTTCACTGTATGCATTGTACACTTTGTTAGAGATTTTTTGACAATTCTACTCTTTTGGAGTAGACTGATTGCATAATTAAGATACGTTGCAGTTTATTACTCATTTATTTAGTCATCGTGAGCAAATATAAATTTTCTTTGTTTCTTTTTATTCTCACTTGTAACTTAAAAATTAAAATTTTTCAATTCAAATCTAATAATCACTTGGTAGCGACAGATTTTATCATCACAAGCAGATCTCGGTTAGCAACAGTGTTTTTAAGTTCTACTTGTATGTGTGCGAATCTAATGTGGTTAACACAATGAGCGCGACAGACTTCATATACTTATGAATGGTTTCAAAAACTATATATTCTTTTGCTGAATATGAACTTTATTCTTTTGAATTACATAGTTAAAATGAACATGTTTTTGTATTATCCTATGTCTTATATACTATTCGTTAAGTTGATAACATATCCATGTTTTGTGGCTTAGGTCTAAAGTCTAATCTTATTATTTATTATAAACAAGTGCTTATCATGCGGCTTATCTTGTGGCCTATGCATGTCTTGTATTCAGATATGAGTTCAAAGTCTTGTTTTGATACTCTTGTTTATTTGTTTAGGCAGAGCTGGCTTTATCAGCGTTTCTCATATACTTGTGTATAAATGTCGTTGATACTGGTATTAACTCTCCTCCCTCTTAAAAAAAACAAAATGTCCTCATTTTTATAATGTAAAGTTGGCTGTGAGTTTTTGGAGTTCGTGTAGTTTCTTTCTTTCTTGAGTAACTTGTCGTAGTTTGATTAATTTGAGTAGTGTCCAAATTATCAGGATTATAATTCCAAATGTTGTAATTGTGTAGCAAAAAGTTTGGATCGGGTGATCTTCGATTGGAATGAGTAGTTTATGTAACTTCCGGATATTCGTAAATTTAGTTTCTTCATTGGAGTTGATTACTTCATCAATTGTTATGGTGCCTTCATGTTGGATTATCTGTTTTATTGTATCCTGTATGTTTATGTACTTTCGTCCATTTATTTTAATGGTGTCATTGAACTGGATCAAGTTTACTCCTGAGATAGTTTCGTTATTAATTTCATATTTTCCATCTAATATTATATTACCATAATCTAATATTGTGATATTTGCATTTGTTTCTTCAATAGTTTTACAATTTGCTTTTTCTTTTAGCACTAATTTCGAAATACATTCATTATCCTTGTTGGTTTTACATATAAAAGTATTTAGTGATTGTTTACATTCTTTTACTCTTGAATAATTATTTATATTACATTGAGCTATATATTTGTCTAATATATATTTGCCATGCAGATAGCTTAATGATGTTATTTTAAATAATTTACATTTTTGCGTTATTAAAGGATATTTATAAATGATTACATATGTATCCTTAATTCTAATTACATTTATTGTAGAGTATTCCATTACATTTAAAACTGGAATATCTAACTTTTCGTTTTTTATTATTTGTTTTATATCATTTAAATTTAAAGACTTAGACAAGTAATTTCCTGTCTTTACAGAATTTATAGTTTCGAATAGGGTTTCTAATTCCTTCAAAGTTTCTGATATGACCAGGCTTGTTGAGATTGATTGAGGATCAACCTTTGAGATTGACCGTTCAAAGTGTGAGTTAATGACTCTCTGTTGATTATTATTTTCTATTATTTCATTTAAATGTGTTTTTATTTCAATAAGATCGTCATGATCTGGAATCCCAGTTATAAATTTTATTATAGTCCCTAAAATGTTTATTGATCTTTTTTGTATTGAGTGTGAAATAGTTTGTTCAATTAAATTTGAGATTCTATTTTCGTTTATAATATCCTGTTGTGTCCTGCCAATTGATCTATATTCTATCTGTTTGTATCTTTCCATTATTGTCGTTAAATTAAATAAATGATATAAAAATTCGGTATCTTCATATAGGTATGCGTCGTCAGTTTCGGTGAATATAAATTTTTTATTTTTTAGATTGCTCACTGTGTATGCTTTTATGTTTATTATTAAATTCAATAGGAGTATTACGAATGTTATCTTTATGTAAGACATGTTGTCTTCCTCCTCTCTCTACTAAAACTGTGTCCTCACGGTTTTCTATAACTATGTATTTTAGATATTTTTGTTCAGTTTTTGTACGTCGTTTTGATAGTGCGTAAATTATTTGTTTTGGTTCATAAACTTTTTGTGTTCTTTTCTTATTATGATATTCTAAAACTTTGTCTTTGTTTTTTTCAATCAATTGTTTTATTTCTGGATAATTCTTCCTATTAAAAAATACTTCTACCGGTTTTTGTTTGGTCACCGAGTGTATTGTCCTATTATACTCGTATGCTGCGTTAAATATTTCCGTAACTGGATCGGTGTTATTTTGTTTAGCTAATGTTGCTGCGATTTCTATCAGTGTGCTATGCAAGCGTTCAACTGAACCGTTTGATGTCGAATGAGCTGTTGGCGTACGATTATGTGTTATATGAAGTCGTCGGTATAGTGACAAACAAGATATCGATGTGAATATACTCTCATTGTCGGTTTGTAGGTTTCTACAATATGGGTATGTAAGTGTGAGAATTTCTTCTAGTTTGTCTACGGTGTTGACTTTATCTGCTATTTCTCTCATTAATAAATATTTTGAGTACCTACACATACTAGTTATATATGTTCTATTTCCTATGTGGAATATATCCATACTTATAGATTCTCCTGGTAGATTTGTTGCTGGTGTTCTCCCTATCAGTTGTTTTGTTGGTCTACGCTCGTATTTTTGTTCATAACAATTTGAACAGTTTCGTGCAAAGTTTTTGATTTGTTTCGCCATATCGGGCCAAAAATATTGTTGTCTAATTTCCATCGCGTTATTTTTCTCATTTCTATGCGCTCGGTTATGTGTATTTGTTATAATTTCCAATTGCCTGTTTTTGTCTGTTATGTCTTCGACTAGATTTTGTGCTATAAAGAGCTTGTAGTTTAGAAAATGTTTACTTAGTAGTGATTTTATTGAGAATAGTTCTTGTTCATCGATTTTAATCGCGTTATTGAAATTAGGTGTAAAAATTTCTTTTAAGGTTTTTGTTAGATATTCAGTGTTTTGGTATTCAATAATGTGTCTGTGATACTTTGGAAAGGTCGTTTGTGTTTCTTTTTTATTTCGTTCAGTTTTCTTTAATATGATTTGATTCTTAAATGAATTTATCGTTTGTTTTGCGTATGTATAGTTTTCGTTTGGTGAACTACGTGTCGAGTGCATCGATTCTATTGTTGAAGTGTTAATTTTTTGTCTTGATAATGCATCTGCTACTACGTTTTGATTTCCTGGTTTGTATACTATTTTTGCTCCAGATTCTTGTATAAAATGTTTCCATCTTTTTAGTTTTATATTTGGATTTTTGTCCGAAATAGAAAATATCAAAGCCTGGTGATCAGTGTGTATAGTTAAATCTGCTATACCGTAAATATAATTCCTAAGTTTTCCAATAGCCCATACTATTGCTAATAATTCTTTTTCCGTTGTACAATAATTTTCTTCTGTTTTTGTTAATGTTCTTGATATAAAAAATATAGGTTTCTTTTCTTGTGATAAGACTCCTCCTATGGCAAAATTACTCGCATCTGTAGTTAAATCAAAAGGTTTTGAGAAATCTGGTTGAAATAGTTCAACTTGTTCTTTTAATTTTGTTTTAATTATTTGTATAGCTTTTATGGCTTCTTTATCTAATTTAATTTCTTTCTTAGCTGACATTTTTTTACTTGTTATACCATTTTCTCCTTGTAGATGTATGGTTAGTGGTTTTGTTATTTTGCTATATCCTTGTATAAATTTCCTATAATATCCCGCCATACCTAAAAATGACCTTAATTCTTTCAGGGTTTGAGGTATCGGATACTTGTCTAATGTTTCTACTTTCTTAGGATCTACCGTTATCCTATTTTGTGTTATTATATGTCCTAAATATTCGACTTGATTTTTAAAGAAGTGTGATTTTTCATCGGAGATTTTCATATTTGCTTTATGTAATGCGCTTACTATTATTTGGATGTGTTTAATATGTTCTTCAGGTGTCGAGGAATATATTAACACGTCGTCGATATATACAAACGCAAATTTATTTATATATTCTCGTAGAATATCATCAACACATCTTTGAAATATTGAGGGTGCATTTCTTAATCCGAAGGGCATTCGTATGAATTCATATTTAGCTCCATTTATGGAAAATGCTGTTTTTTCCCTATCTTCTTTTTTTATCATAATTTGGTGAAATCCTGCTTCTAAATCTATCGTAGAAAAATATTTGGCTTTACCTAACGCTTGTATTGTCATGTTTATGTCCGGAATAGGATATCTATCTGTTATAGTTTTTGAATTTAATTTTTGAAAATCTATCACTAATCTTTTCTTGGGTTTTCCATTTTCATCTATACCCTTTTTTGGTACTGTCCAAACTGGTGAGTTATAAGGACTTCTACTAGGTTGTATTATATTATTCTTTAATAATTTTTTTATTTCTGAATTGACAAAATCGTTATCTGCGTACGGATATTGGTATTGTTTCGTCCAAACAGGTTCATTATTTTCTGTCCTAATGGTTGCTTCTATCGCTGTGGTAAATGGTAACTTTTCTGTTTTATTATTTCTCCTAATTATTTCTCTAATCTCCTCTTCATAATCTTTATTATCATTTGTGTAATTTATTTTTTGATTTTTGTTTTTATTTTTATATTTTAATTGTAGTGACGTGAAATCTATTTCTGCGTTTAATTTTTTTAATCCACAAAATCCTATTATCATATCAAAATCTTTGATATCTTCTAGTTCAAAAAATGGTAAATCATGGTTTAACAGATGTATTATTTTTTTACTAGTCATGATGGAATATCCATGCATTGATTTTGTCCATACAGGATCTATTGATATACTCTTACCTATTCTGCATTTTTTTGATATGTAGTTGTTTGTAGCGCCTGAGTCGATCATGATATTCACTTCTTGTTGTGTCGGACCATCCTTGAGTGTAAGGCAAGGCAGTCCATTCTTTAGCCTAAAAAAGTACTCGATGTATCGTCAGCTTCTTCCATGTGTCTGAAGGTTTGTTCTGGCTGAGGTTCAGGTTGTTGCTGTGTGTTGATCCTTTGTATCTTTTGCGGAATGATGTTTCTGTTAGAGTGATTTCGTTTGCACCCACTGTTTCTTTGAGGTTCGTCAACATCCATGCGTTCTTGTGGTGGTTGATATGTATTAAATCCTCTTTGAGGTTGTGTATAATTGTAATTGTTCCTCATTTGTTGCCTTGGTTGGAATTGATTTTGCCTGAAGTTGTTATTATTATGATTATTATGATTAGGTTGATTATATTGGTTTCTTGACCATTGATTTAAATTATTATTTTGCCATTGTGGTGGATTAAAATTAAAAAGGTTTGTCTTTTCCGGTATTATTCTATGTTGATTAGTTGGTCTTTGCCAAAAGTTATTTAAATTTTGTTTTTGGATTTCGATAGGTCGTCTTAGATTTTTATTTTCACTAGTTTGTTGTAATCGTATTTCGATTTGTTTAGCACTTGTATAGGTTTGCATTAAACTTTGATATTGATTTGATGCTAAGGCTGTTGCCAAATTTTTATTTTTTAATCCTTTAATAAATTGTGTTATAGATTCTTGTTCAATATATTTGTTATTTATTTCTGTTTTTAGAAGGTCCACTGTATTTTTAATCAGCTTCCTGTGCAATGTCAATGTGTATTGGAAATAAGTGTCCAAGTCTTCTGTTGGTTGTTGTGCCAAGTTCTTCATGTGTTCTTGTATTTCATACAGTGCGTTTGGGTCGTGATATAGTGCGTCCAAAGCTTCCATGATACTGTAGAAGTTGAGAGGTGTGTTGTTGCATTCAAGTAACATATCTGCATGCCCCGTGATTCTTCTTCTGAAGGTTGTAATGATATTGTAGAATTGAGGTGTATTCTGGAATACTTGGAGTGGTTCCATGACTTTCATTACATGTGACTTCCATATCGTATACTCTTCTTTGTTTCCTTGGAAAATAGGTAATTCCTTTATGACTTCGATTTGTACATCTGTTACATTCTGGTATTGCATCGTGGCTTCTTGGTATATTGTTGGAGTAGAAGTTTCGCTAGTATTAGGATTTGTAGTTTGGAACATCCGTAATATTAACTCCTTGTCCTTTCTCCTTTCTTCGTCCAATTTCGAGAACTGATTCTGAATGTAGGACATTATGTAGTTTTCAGGAGTGGTAGGGACTGTAGCTGAAGGATTTATGTCCTCGTTAGGCATTGTCCGTTTTGCTCCTTGACTCATTTTTTGAGTGTCTGTCTTCGTTAAGGAAGATTTAAAGATTTTGGCTTTCTTTACTAAAGATTTCAGCTTGAGGATTTAGATGTCCTTCTTTATGCGCTTCGAAGATTCTTAAGGATGCCGATGTCCTGTTGTGCGATCTCCTCCTTCCCAGTAAAGAGCGGTTGAGCCCCCAGTTAATTCATATACTTATGAATGGTTTCAAAAACTATATATTCTTTTGCTGAATATGAACTTTATTCTTTTGAATTACATAGTTAAAATGAACATGTTTTTGTATTATCCTATGTCTTATATACTATTCGTTAAGTTGATAACATATCCATGTTTTGTGGCTTAGGTCTAAAGTCTAATCTTATTATTTATTATAAACAAGTGCTTATCATGCGGCTTATCTTGTGGCCTATGCATGTCTTGTATTCAGATATGAGTTCAAAGTCTTGTTTTGATACTCTTGTTTATTTGTTTAGGCAGAGCTGGCTTTATCAGCGTTTCTCATATACTTGTGTATAAATGTCGTTGATACTGGTATTAACTAGCGCGACAGACTTCATTCAGCACGACACTGAACTGAAAATGGCGTTGTGAATCCTTTTACATGAACATTTGTGAGAAGGCAGCAACATAACAATGGCTGACATGTACACAAGACAATACAGCTGTCCATTTTGCATGTACACAATTTAGTTGTGGCCATACTAATACCTTGCACATCAATGAAATTTTAATATTTTCTTCAAAGTGAAATTTTTTATGCAAAAAATAACTAAATTGGCAAATTTATTTGTTTTAAATTATCAATTGTTATACAAATGATATAATACAGCTTTTTATACTTTTATTTGTAAAATAACATCAGGTTTGTTAGAGCTTTGAATAATTTTACATTTTACATATTACTGGCATCACCAATCTACCTCATCTCTCTACTGTCAACTCTACTGTCGTCCTACTCTCGTTGGCAAATATAAAAATATATTGAAGTTAGCGAGAACGACAACTGTCGGCCTGCAGTCGTGTAGTCGTGCAGCTGTCAAAATAACTGTGTCCATAAGAACGTGTGTATTTTAATATTTGACGGATGTCGTTTGCAGTCTGTCGCGCTCATTGTGTTCAGCACATAAGTCTAACGCCTTACATAGGCCAAATTTACATAATCCGAAAACGAGTTGCACAAAAAAGCAAATAAATAAAATATCTCAAAGCGGAGTAAAACGGCCAAAAATGTTTTCATTTGAACCTCAGAACACTCCCCTGTTATTACTCGTCAGTAGGTAGCTAACAATAAATATCTACAAATGTGTACATGTATATACCATTAAATCTGTAGCAATAAAATTATCGTGTTTGTAGAGATACGATGATATTTATGTACTATATATATATTTTATGGCAGTATCTGCTTCTGATTACGTATGTATGTGCACTTTTTTGTGGCTAAATTGCTCTAATTTATATAAATGCAGTGATTGCTTTCCATTAACATTTTTACGATGTTACCAGACAACAGATAAATATGTGTATATTTAAGGTTTTTTTAAATAAATTCGATTCGAAACTCTTATATTGGGTATATGGGGCTAGGGTAGAGTTGATTCGATATTGTCATAAAGGCAATTTAGTATCGGGAAAGAATTTTCTCTGCATTTCAGTAATATACCTCTCATATTAACCTATTTATATTTTTGAGGTACATAAGCTGTGGTCAGATTTCGATAATTTTTAGACTTGATTGGTTCAATTCTAATAGAATAAATGTACATAAGTAGCTCCTAAAGCGCCAAAGCTGCAATAACTAAATGCGCTTATACAAATCTCTATACGAATTCCTACCAACAGTATGCGGAGGAAATCGGATCATAACCCCGTCCTCTCCCCATATAACTTCTTCTTCTTCTTTACTGGCGTAGACACCGCTTACGCGATTATAGCCGAGTCAACAACAGCGTGCCAGTCGTTTCTTCTCTTCGCTACGTGGCGCCAATTGGATATCCCAAGCGAAGCCAGGTCCTTCTCCATTTGGTCTTTCCAACGGAGTAGAGGACCAAAGGACCATAAATCTTTCGCAGAACCTTTCTCTCGAAAACTCTTAACGTCGACACATCGGTTGTTGTCATCGTCCAAGCCTCTGCACCATATAGCAGGACGGGAATTATGAGCGATTTATAGAGTTTGGCTTTTGTTCGTCGAGAGAGGACTTTACTTTTCAATTGCCTACTCAGCCCGAAGTAGCACCTGTTGGCAAGAGTAGTCCTGCGTTGGATTTCCAGGCTGACATTGTTGGCGGTGTTAAAGCTGGTTCCTAAATAGACGAAATTATCTACAACTTCAAAGTTATGACTGTCAACAGTGACGTGAGAGCGAAGTCGCGAGTGCGACGAATGTTTGTTTGATGAGAGGAGATATTTCGTTTTGCCCTCGTTCACTCCCAAACCCATTTGAGTTGCTTCCTTGTCCAGTCTGGAGAAAGCAGAACTAACGGCGCGGGTGTTGAGACCGATGATATCAATATCATCGGCATACGCCAGCAGCTGTATACTCTTATAAAAGATTGTACCTGCTCGATTACGTTCTACAGCTCGAATAATTTTCTCCAGCAGCAGATTGAAGAAGTCGCACGATAGGGAGTCGCCTTGTCTGAAACCTCGTTTGGTATCGAACGGCTCGGAGAGGTCCTTCCCGATGCTGACGGAGCTTTTGATGCTGCTCAACGTCAGTTTACACAGCCGTATTAGTTTTGCGGGGATACCAAATTCAGACATCGCTGCATAGAGGCAGCTCCTTTTCGTGCTGTCGAAAGCAGCTTTGAAATCGACGAATAGGTGGTGCGTGTCGCTTCTCTTTTCACGGGTCTTTTCCAAAATTTGGCGCATGGTGAATATCTGGTCGGTTGTTGATTTTCCAGGTCTGAAGCCGCACTGATAAGGTCCAATCAGTTTGTTGACAGTGGGCTTTAATCTTTCACACAATACGCTCGATAGAACCTTGTATGCGATGTTGAGGAAGCTTATCTCACGGTAGTAGGCGCAGATTGTGTGGCCCCTTTTTTTATGGATTGGGCATAGCACACTTAAATTCCAATCGTTGGGCATGCTTTCGTCTGACCATATTTTGCAAAGAAGCTGATGCATGCTCCTTATCAGTTTTTCGCCGCCGTGTTTGAATAGCTCGGTCGGCAATCCATCGGCCCCTGCCGCTTTGTTGTTCTTCAGGCGGGTAATTGCTATTCGAACTTCTTCATGGTTGGGCAATGGAACGTCTCCTCCATCGTCATCGATTGGGGAATCGGGTTCGCCTTCTCCTGCGTTGTACGTTCACTGCCATTCATCAGGCTGGAGAAGTGTTTCCTCCATAATTTAAGTATGCTTTGGGCATCGATGACTAGATCACCTTTGGGGGTTCTACAAGAGTATGCTCCGGTCTTGAAACCTTCTGTAAGTCGCTGCATCTTTTCGTAGAATTTTCGAGCATTACCCCTGTCGGCCAGCTTATCAAGCTCTTCGTACTCACGCATTTCGGCCTCTTTCTTTTTCTGTCTACAAATGCGTCTTGCTTCCCTCTTCAACTCTCGGTATCTATCCCATCCCGCACGTGTTGTGGTCGATGGGAACGTTGCGAGGTAGGCAGCCTGTTTTCTCTCCGCTGCGACATGGCACTCCACGTCGTACCAGCTGTTTTTTTGCACTTTACGAAAACCAATGGTTTCGGTTGCAGCTGTACGTAAGGAGTTTGAAATGCCGTCCCACAGTTCCCTTATACCGAGTTGTTGACGAGTGCTCTCAGAGAGCAGGAGTGCAAGCCGAGTAGAAAATCGTTCGGCTGTCTGTTGTGATTGCAGCTTCTCGACGTCGAACCTTCCTTGTGTTTGTTGGCGTGCGTTTTTTGCTGCACAGAGGCGGGTGCGAATTTTGGCTGCAACAATATAGTGGTTCGAGTCGATGTTAGGAGCGCACGCACATCTAAAACACTGGAGACGTGTCTTCCGTCTATCACAACATGTTCGATCTGGTTGGTGGTTTTTTGATCCGGAGACTGCCAGGTAGCTTGATGAATCTTCTTATGCTGGAATCTAGTACTACAGATAACCATATTTCGGGCCCTGGTGAAGTCGATCAACCTCAACCCATTTGGGGATGTTTCCTCGTGGAGGCTGAATTTACCGACCGTAGTGCCAAAGATACCTTCTTTGCCCACCCTGGCGTTAAAGTCGCCAAGCACGATTTTGACACCGTGGCGGGGGCATCTCTCATAAGTGCGCTCCAAGCACTCATAAAAGGCTTCTTTGGTCACATCGTCCTTCTCTTCTTTCGGGGCGTGAGCGCAAATCGCATGTTGCAGAACCTCGGTTTGGTGCGGATTGTGGCTAGACGTTCATTCACCGCAGTGAATGATAGTACTCGGCGACGGAGTCTCTCTCCCACCACGAATCCCACACCAAACTTGCGCTCCTTTATATGGCCACTGTAGTAAATGCCACAAGGACCTACTCGTCTCTGTCCTTGTCCCATCCATCATATTTCTTGGACGGCGGTGATGTCAGCCTTTATTTTCACGAGGACATCAACCAGCTGGGCAGCGGCACCTTCCCAATTAAAGGACCGGACATTCCAGGTGCATGCCCTTAAATCGTAGTCCTTATTTCGTTTGCCATGGTCATCATCAAAAGGGGGGTCTCTCATCCGAGGCTTGTTGCTTCCTTTCATTAGGGGTGTATTTTTTACGTGGTGGGTCCCAAACCCAGCGACAACCCTATGTAGGGGATATTTCGCCTTCTCACTTTAGCTCGCCTTCAAACGGATGTTTTTAGGCTACCCAGAGGATACTTGGTCAAAGACCGGAAGTCGTGAGCTGCTTGAGTCATATGTAAAAGAATCATTTCTGGCCACTCCCAAGTGAATGGCGATCAGAGAACTTTCCTCACTTGCGTGAACTTCTACACATGACTCCATCCTCCTACTCCCCATATAACGGTTTTGTAAAAAACTACTAAAAGCGTGATAAATCAGTAAATAAATGCGTCAGAAACGTAAAATTTTACTCCCGAGATCCTACACTGCCTATATTTAGGGGAAACCCCATATCTCGGGATCTGAATAAGCAAAATGGGGCTATAACCTCATATAACACTATTTTAAATTCCACATGTTCTTATACAAATAAAGCACGATTACATGTATTGAGCTAAAACTTTGCACAAATAATGCATTTGAAGTGTAACAGCTTTTGACCAAAAATGTTTAAGCTCCCAGAATATACGTCAAAAGGACTCCAGTTCCTATTGTGAACTTATTATCGCAAACATTCGTCATTCTGTGAGATATATTATAGAATTTCAGAAAGAATTCTTATGAGATAATAATACGGCTCTTTGCCAAAAATCGGGTGAGTCGAATTAAGAATTCTTTCAATCTGCTAAATTGATAAAATTAAGTGAAAACTTGCTCTTACTCCCATATAACTCATATGTTTTTCTGTTAAACTTAATGCCAGAAATAGATAAAATAGATAAAATACTACTACTACTACTCATTAGAGAATACTAACAGATTTATATTATGTACATATCCATATATAGATTTTAATATTGAGCGAACCTAGCTACAAATGCGAAGAAGAGTCCAGACAAGAAATGTAATGGTCTGGTTTACAGAATACTGCAGGTTCTGGGCCCTAGCGCTGGAACACCAAAGCATCTATTCATTGATAGCGATTCAATTGCAAGTAGAAATAAACAAGATATCGGTCTCAGTGATAATAAGAGATATTACTATAGATAACGGGTGGCAGTGCATTCCACATATTTAATCTACCTATGCATTTGGGCATATGTAGTATATTACATATTAATTATACATTTAATCTTAAACATACATCAGATATGGGAGTTTAATCTATGGGAGCCTGGTCCGAAATATGAGGGCATATGATAGTATTTGAATGTTTTTTAATAACTTTGACGTTTTCAAAGAAATTACCTTTAGCAATTACAACGAAAGAATATTGGTGGATGTTTAGTTGCTGACAGCCACTGGCTAGGGATAACACTTTAAATCCGCTACTCCTATAAGTCGAAATTAATTGGTAATTGTCTTTCAGTTAGAATGCATGCTTATAATTATATAATATAATGTATTTGTTTGTATGCATAAATTCTTTCGAAAATATAAATTATGTGCTAACGATTACGACGTCATCGACGGAGAAACTCTGGACGATGCATCAGACCATGATTGATACACGACCCTTTATATAGAGTGCCATAGATCCATAAATATTCTTTACTGAGAATATACTAAAATATAAAATACATATTACATACCGTATACCCGCTTTATACTATAACCTAATCGGATCATGAAAGAATATCCTTTGGTATGAGGAGACATGTTTTCTGTTTTTTCTCATAACCCTCACTAGGAAAAATTAAGATTGCAGTTAAATGGCTCTCCATTACTAAAAAAAATTTGCTTTAAATTACTATATATCTATTTTTTGCAATTTTGTTTACGTTTGTTTGCCATTTTCGAATAGATTTCATAACTATTGGCTACACTCTTGTTACTCCTCTGCAGTTGTTTTTGTTACCATTTCTACAGAAGTGCATTGTTTGCAACAAGTCGTGCGTCGCTTTTCTGTTTCTTGATTTGTTTTCAAAAATCATAAGAGACTTAAGAGCATTTGTTTCTGGCTCGAAAATGCTGATGCCTTTAAATACCTTGCCACTATACTACTAATAGTATGCTGAAGAGTATTTCTTCTTACTATTTTCTACTGTTGTTATTGTTTTCTTTGCCTTTGGCGCTTTATTTCCACAAGCCAAGTTCAGTTCGGAACAAGTGTTTGCAGCTGACGCGCTTTTGTTTTTGCAATAATGTTTTTGTTGCTGCTGTTAGTGCCGTTGTTGAACATTATCTTTAAGTGGAATTAAGTTATTAAGTATGTGATTGTTTGCTTTAGTGCCGATACACGAGCAATTACACGATCTTATGCAGATTAGACAATTGTAAAAATCATGACTACCAGAAAATTTGTACGCTGTTTTTGTTTTAACAAATTGTAGAAAAAGACCGCCAAAATAACAACATTAGTTCGCGTTTATTTTTGAAATAAACATATGTCGTTTGAATATTTTTCGAAAAGTATTTGTTGCCATTCATCTGTGGGATGGATTATCAGCACATGTACATATGTATGTACGTAACATGTGCTAAAAAATATTTCGTTAGTCATCACAAGATCGCAAAACGCAGCAGTTAGAGTAGTAGCCCACTCCTCGTTTTTAGATTTCTTCCGTGAGTGTTTTCAGGTGTAGAAAAAACAACACTTCCGGATGCAAGAATGTTTGAGGTTTCGCTAGTTTATGCGATTGGTTTAAACGTCGGTTTTTAAGAAACAAGTGGAAGTGCTTGTTAAAAAATGTTTAACTTAAGTTTGGTTGGTTAAAGAAATATACTTTGTATATAAATTTTCAAAAATATTACCACAAATTAGGAATCTGCCATTACAGTTTCTATTATAGCCCCATACTTTGCGTGCATCAAAAGTGAAAGAAGTGTTTATTAGTTATACATATACTATATACATATATAATTATACTTACGACAAATTGAATAGTTTATAAAATGAAACTTTGTAAAACTTTGTGACGAATCGAACCAATAACTGGTATAAATGTAAAACACTGTCATAATCAACTGAAATTAGATTGAGGTAATGCCTGTTTATTATGGAACCCTTCTATTAATTTAACTTAACTAGAGCAATCAGTTTATTCATCTTGTTTATTCTGACTATTCTTTTACAATATATCATAATCGTATCGTATAAGTTGGGCTTATTTCTTCCAAATCTTTAGGGATACCAATTGTTTTAGTCATAAAATCTTATACAATATATTCTTTCTCCATCAAATAAAATTCAATAAGTGAAAATTAATTTATCAGTTTTTTCATTGGGGCAAAACATAAAATTATGAACAATCGTAAGTAGCTGTGTTCTCATTTTATGCAATACTAATTAGACTATTTTAGACTATTAATAAACATTATATTATTAAAATATTAATAAAACAGTATTAGGTTATTAATTATTGAGGAAATGTGAAATAATATTAAACTCTTTCTGGAAACAACTTGCCTACTTAATATACCGAATTAGCATTTTCAGCTAACTTCATTACCAAATAAAGCGTACTATGCATGTTAGAAAATCGATGAACAACGGAACAATTTAACCTTTTCAGCTAAAAGTTGTTATTTATCAGCAATTAGACTATTGCAAATTTGGCGAAGTATCTACAAAAGGTGAAAGGTATACACCAATGGCCAAGCTAACTTAACTGACAAAACGCTGAATTTTTGCAAGCACGCTTGACCTTGATTGGGGGCGTTGCTAATAGTCAGGCGGCCAATTACAAATATAGAAAAAAACGCAATATTTTGGGTAAGATCATTCATCAAAAATTGTATATTCAAAAAATTTTAAATGAACATAACAGAGCTATTTGTAAGTGCAAAGCGGTAATTTATGATATGTGAAACAACAGGGTGGACCATGCAACTTTTTAAAGAAAATGTTGTTGGATATATTTTTTGTTTTTAGAGCAACGCGCTCTCTTAATTTTTTTAAAAGTCTTACAATTTGTGGAATATACGGTATAAATTCAACAGAAGTCTGAAAATATCTCTACTAGATATATTTTTGACAATTCGATGGCTCTTGATTCATAACAGGTGATCCAAATAGCCTTGTTTTGACAGATCAAACTTTCATGTTATTTTTGTTCAGTATTGCTTGACATTTCATCATGAAAAGATATTCGTCTGAACAACGTTTACAAATCGTTCAACTTAATTACGAAAATTCACATTCTGTTAAGAATGTGTTTCGCGCGCTCAACTTATGATAAACATAATCGTCCTACTGAGTACTATTCGTACCACCATCATCCATTTTGAGACCCAGCATTCATTATTGCATAATATTCGACCGAATAGACCACGTCCAATACACAGTGAAGGAAATATATTAAACCGTAGAGGAGATTGTATACGAAGACCGTGGACTGTCGATTCGGCGCCGTTCACAGCAATTCGGACCGACGTATGAAAGGATTTGGCGCATTTTATATCGAGATCTTAAGTTGAAAGCGTACAAAATACAGCTTGTGCAAGAACTGAAGCCACTCGTCCTTCCCAAGCGACATCGCTTCGCTCTATACGCTTTTGAAAATTTCCAAGGAGATTCTACGTTTTCGAGCCAAATTTTTTTCAACAAAGAGGCCCATTTCTGGCTCAATGGGTATGTAAACAAGCAAAATTGCCGCATTTGGGACGAAGAGCAACCTGAAAAGATTCAAGAGCTGCCTGACTATTTGATGCCTGAAATTGAAGCGACGGTGACATTTTGGGCCGGATTGCCCACCAAGATTATGTGATTTCTCACCGTTAGACTTTTACCTGTAGGAATATGTAAAGTTGAAAGTCTATGCGGACAAATCCACATTGATTCAGGCCTGGGAACAGAACATCACACCTGTCATTCGCCAGTTACCACATGAAATAATCGAACGAGTTATCGAAAATTGGACCCAACAGAAATCGATTGCGTAGTTCCTGAGACGTTGGATTTTACCTGGATTTTGATCTACTTATCCTTATAACTTTTTTTGGGCGTGGGAATGGTTGGATTCTACCCACATACAATCATTCAGAATTCAACGTAACTCATAACCTTGATCACTTATAATAATAATACCCAACGGTTACCCTCCTCCCGCCCAACCGACGCGAGGGGCGCAATCCACGAACGAGCGGAATTAGCCGAGTCATAAAAGGCAAGAGAGTTTTAAGCGTTGCGATCTTAAGCTGCTCAGCTACAGAAACAAAAATTTCAACAGCCAAAATTAAGAATTAAATTAAAGTTTATAATTTTTAAATGTTACTTGTTAAGAGTAGATAAAATAATTTTTTTAATTGTAAAAAGTGAGTCTGTTAAATCAAATGTGCTGGAATGAAAATTGAAATCATGACATATACGGCGGAATGGTTCGTTTAACTCAAAATTTGTTCTAGAAAATTTTAAAAGTAAGGGTCTAAACTGCCTGGTAGAGCGAGCGGGGACGTTAAAATTAATATCAGATAAGAGAGATGGGCTACAGACTGACCCATTCATGAGTTTTACAAGAAATATTATACCAAGCATCTCCCTACGACTAGCGAGTGTCGGGAGATTTATAAGTTTTAAACGGTTAGTGTAAGGGGGAAGATTTAAACTGGAATCCCAATGCAAATGATTTAAGGCAAAAAGTAAAAATTGTTTTTGAACAGACTCTAACTTATCCGAATGGACTTGGTAACTAGGGTTCCAAACCACAGAAGCATACTCTAATATAGGCCTCACCAGAGATGTAAAAAGAATTTTTGTGGTAAGCGGATCTCTAAATTCTTTAGACCAACGTTTTACAAAACTAAGAGCGCCTTTAGCTTTAAAAACGAAGATGGAAGATACGTGAAGATTAAAATTGAGTTTGGGGTCCATAGTTATATATATGTATGTACATAACTTTACATATATACATCTCGAAAAGTTTTAGATGTTACAAACAACTGATAGTTGAACAAACTATGTGAAATAAAAATTGGTTTTCCATTCATTGTTAAACGGTCGGTATGTATATGTACAGTTTTTTAAATGGTGCTCGCATAAAGTCTGAGCGCTCAAAGCGTGGGCAAGCTGCTCTCATGTGCAAGCATCACAATAAGGCAGTTTATTATAAATATATGTATATGTACTTGCCATGATAGAAAGTAAGAAATAACACTTTTATTCCATGAGTTTGGGAAAAAATCATGAAAAATTGTCCCGCTCGAGTTAAGTGTACTGTGTAAAAGCTAGTGAGAGAAGTTGTCTAATAAATAAATTAACTCTGGTTTGCAAGTTATATTATATGAGTATGTGTATATAGTACTCATGTATCTAAGAGCGTTTGTTTTGCTGCTCACGTTTCCTCCACAAATATTGTTGTTGTGAATTTGAATTGCTGTTATTTACAACAAAAACAAACTAAACAAAATTGTTTAATAAAAGTCTAAAACCTTCGTAACTAGAAGCATTAGCTTGTTGCTGTTGTTGCTATATTTTGCTGATTGTGTGCACAGTCAATGGCGCTTTGGCAATTAATACGCATGAATTGGTTAAATTTTGTGTGGCCAATTGGTCGATGTTGTAAAGTGTAGCGTTAAGCTTAAGGTCACCAAACGGACAGACAGACAAACGGATACCCCGTGAACTATGTATATATAAATAGTCGAGTATGCAGTCACTCACACACTAACATATGCTTGCCAATAAATGCGGTGTTTAATTGGTGGTCAGTTTGACATACGCAAGCTACCGTTGGTAAATGAGGTGAATAACCAATTTCGTGCAATCGTGCAAGCGGCCGACAGTCGAATAGGCCAAAGCAAAGTATTTCACATATGCACATATCTACACTGAAACATTTGTGAGTTTTACAATGGAATAGTGCAACTGATGAATTACGTGCCTCTGCTGGGGAATGTTCCAATTTCGTATTTGAAATACTGTCGAAAATTCCCAAAATAATTGTGAAATTAGCGATATAATTACAAACGAAACATTTTGCATAGACATAGTACAAAGATAGGAAACCATGTGTTTTATACAGTTGTGCTAAAAACTTCGTTATCAAAACAATTGGATTATAAAAACGCTTTTGAGAAGTGAATCAATGCACTACTTTTACATACATACATACGTATAAGTCTGTACATATTATATATAATATTCATTAGTTGTACAAATTCTTGTCGTTAATACAGAAGAAGACACTCTATATCGACTATACCAAATAGTGGGTACAATGCTTCGATATTTGGCAGAGCTGTAGCAAATAATGAACTTCCTCCGCCGAAGTGGTTCGGCTGTGTGTGCACTTGTCGTAATTGGCTTGTGCTCATACGAGTACGATTATCTTGACCGCCGGCAAGGTTCAACGGGTGACTGCGACTACTGCTCGCTGCCAATAGTATTTGATTGAAATTGACATTAGACTATTTGCTTTTGGCGTTATTGTTGTTGGCCGAATCGTTCGCTGCCACATTTTTCTATCAAGTCGTTGACATGTTACAAGCTTGGGCGTCAATTCTTTTTTCAATGCCTTAATTCTATTCAATTATGTTTATGCCTTACAAGTAATGAGTAAATAAAATCAAAATTAAGTAAATAATTGCGAGACCTATACATACAATTGCTGTTTTTGTTGGATTATTGTTGTCTTTTCCATGATTGGTAAAGAGAAGAAATGATTCATTAAATTTCGCAAAGCCTGGCGTCTAGTAATTTAAGTATCATTAATATATCTTAAGACTCAGGTGTTGGTGAAAAAAAAATAAGCCGTCTTTAAAAGTGATTACTACTTCAATTCAAGCACATGACTTGTCGCACGAAATTTGGCTGAATTCACTGTCACATACCACAAACCTACGTTAGTACATAAACAGACTAGTACTTTGCTGTCCAAAAATGTAGGTTTAGTTATTTACCTTGTGGCCACTGCATACCGGTTTACCTTTAAAGGCTTAAATAGGTATTTCGATACTTTTATTTTCATTTGTTTTGTCTTCGGCTCTTATTTTCCGATCACAATATCGTCGCGTTTTTATTGATTCATCAACTTCCGTATTTAGTTTGTAATTTTCTACTGTGCGCTGGATTTTTACCACCAATGTTGACACTGACATTCTCAATTTGTTGTTGTGTTGTTATTATATATTTCGTGTTTCATTTACTTTATTCGCTACTGTTGCTTTTTAACTCGTTTGTTTTTGTTTGGGGTCACTGAACGCCCTTTCGGCGTTTTTGCATATAACATATGGTACATACTCGTACATATGTTGTGATGTCTTCTTCTGAGTCAGTTCCTCTTTTCGCTCTCATTTATAAATAATTTGTTGAATTAAATGACTGCAAAAGGATTGGCGAGTCACATTCAATTTTGTGAACTTCATGAAAACCTTGGATGATTCTTGGCTGGCTTCGTTCAATCATTGATTATTGCATAATATTACCGTGTCCATTGTTAATATAACTTTTGGGCTTTTCGTGAATAGTGACTAAGACCAATTCTGTACGCATCTTCTGTTAGCTAGATAATCGGCCCTTTTTTGTGTAACCGATTATTTTATAATCTTAGAATTTAGAATTTTGTTATATGGAAAGTAGATGTGGTTCTTTTCCGATTTCGCCCTCTTTTTAAAAATTTTCAAACAATAGGTGCCTTTCATCAGTTTAATCCTTGGATTTGCCTATCTATAATAGAGACGTAGACGTGCTTTATATTTCGTGCTTTTGCCACCCTAGTGTTGAAATCTGGCAACTCAAAACTTTTTCGTAAAGTTTGACATTTTTGATATTGTGCATACTCTGAATATTTTGACATAAGAGCGATATTATTGCAGAGTCATGTGACCCCATCATGAAATTGAGATAACTAATCGGTATATATTCAATATTGCAAGAATATTTGAATGTAAATAGAATTTGATCACGTTGGATCCTTCACATTTTTTCAATTGCTCAAAAAGGGCTCGTGTCCATTAGTCGGGATAAATAAAAAAAAACGATAGCGATGCTTCAAAACACGTGAAGATGATGAACCGTAGATTTTTGTGTATGAGCCCTAACGTTAAGAGCCTGTAAAAAATAAAGAGGATAACGAGGTTTTAGACACCTGTTATCCTGTCAGACAAGAGTCGATTGATTTTTTCAGAACCCATGTTTTGGTGTCACCTCAATCAAAGTGGCAAAAGTTGTTCGAAAATTGGTTCAAACGCATGCAAAAGACTTTAATGGAGAATATTTTAAGAAACAATAAGCCGATTTCGGATTATTAACATTTTTTGTGTTCTTTAATACCGAAATATATAACTCTACCCTAGTACCAGAAAAATTTTGCAAGTTTATAAAAAAACGTTGTTACGATTTCAATATTTGTAAAACTTCATTGGTTTACCACGCTCTTTTCTAATTATTTTCGAAATACGAGGCGTGTGCAAAAAGTATCGCGAATTTTGTGTTTTTTCAAAAATTATTTATTTATTCATCAATATCTATTTCGTCCCCTTCAAAGTAATCCCCATGAGATATTATACTTGTGCCAACGGTTTTTCAAAAATTCATTCTTTTTATCTTCTTCAGCTCCTCCTTCGATGCCGTCTTTATCTCGTCAAGAGAAGCGTAACGTCGTCCTTTCATGGGCCTCTTCAGTTTAGGGAACAAGAAAAAGTCACAGGGGGGCAGATCTGGGGAATACGGTGGCTGCGGCATCATTAGTGTGTTGTTTTTGGCCAAAAAGTCGCGCACAAGCAACGATGTGTGAGCAGGGGCGTTATCGTGGTGCAAAAGCCAATTTTTGTTCTTCCAGAAATCCGGGCGTTTCTGGCGGATTGCTTCGCGCAAATTGCGCATAACTTGCAGGTAATATTCCTTATTGACCGTTCTTCCCTGTGGCAAGAACTCATGATGCACCACGCTCCTGCAATCGAAGAAAACTGTCAGTTACGATTCGCGATACTTTTTGAACACACCTCGTATCATTAATGATTCGGCTCCATTTGACTAGTTATACTTTTAATAGAATATGGGCAATGTGTTTTGATAAGTCTCGCAAGTTATTCTTAAGGGATCGTCTTAGTTTTTCGAGAACTCGATTTTTTTTGTAGCATTATCGGATAGTAAAGACTATAATTAACATTCTCTCAAATTTTTAAATTTTTTTAAAATTTTTAAATTCAAACTATTACAGTCGCTACAGCGTTTCTTGTAGAAAGGGAACAGAGTGGGGAACTACAACTCTAATCTTTAAAGGTGTGTTTCTCAAATTGGTGTTTTTCAAAACGGTTTCCACTCTCAAACGAAGAGTTTTGAAGATACTTATGTATATAGTTCCAATTTGGAGAGAATGTTTTTTATGTCATTTGGTATCGCGCTATTAAAGCTTTTACTTTTTTTTGAAAGCTTCCTATTTTTTCTTCAAAAAATTGTCGCAAAAAGGGCAAAATTCGATAACTTTTATTCAAACCACCGCCATTTTGTCAAATTTCGAAAAAAATCTTACAAATTAATAATCTCTTTGAAATTTTTGTTTTAGGACAAAATTGCGGCAGCTATCTACCTTTTTTTATTCCAACAATTTATTTAACTATTACACACCCAATAAATAAACATAAAAAATCATTTTGTATTTGTCTTGAATGTATTTATTTATTTTAAAAAAATCTGCCTGATGAGTTAATTTCAACATAAAATGAAAATAGTAATTTTTGGAGAGTCACACTGGGACGATCCCTTAACCATTTGCGTTTGTTCCAATACGAGTGATATGATTCCTTTAAAAAAAGCACGCTAATGTTAAGGGAATTCAAAGAGAGAGCATCTGGTTTATTGCCAAATATCAATGACTTCAAAAATGTTAATTCGCAACTTCTTGGAGGCCATTCAATGTCACAATTTCTTGAAATAATCGAATCTCCAAACCTTTCTCGCAATAATTAGTTTGTTGCAAATGCTGTGTGGCGTAGCCCCGTCTTGTTGGAATCAGTAGTTGTCAATATCAACTTCTTCCAATGACGGCTATAAAAAGTTTGTTATCATCTATCTATACCGATCCCCAATGACAGTAACCTGTTTCATTTCGAAAGAAGTTCGGAGCGATGATTCCACCAGATCAGAAACCACAACAAACTGGCAATTTAGGTGAGAGTAATGGGTTTTCATGATTAATTTGTAGATTTTCTTCGCATCAGAATCAATAGTTTTGTTTCAGATGAAAGTGAGTCTCATCGGAGAAGATGGTTTTCTTAAAAAATCGTTATCGTTTTCATGTTTTTCCAATGAAAAATCAACAAAATCACGACGATTACCGTGATCCAATGGTGAAACCGAATCTCGAGTGAGTACAATTTTATAAGACGATATATTATATTATATTGTATCGACATACATATAGCGAGCACAGGGGGACGATTATAGCAACCATAAAATGGCAAACGCGCATCGAAAGTTGCAATTGGAGAACTATTACGGTTTGTTTGTTGTTTTATCTGATTGCGGAGCTTAGTTATCAAGTTACTTAGCTGTCTCCGGATCGAAGGTTCAAAACCAAATCGATACATTCCGAGTATCTAATATCGACTCGGACGATCTTAGTTGTTATAGCCAAAAAACGCGCCCGCCTCTGTACAGCAAAGCACGCTAGTCACAAAACACGAAAGGTACGACGTCAAAAAGCTAAAGTCACAACCGACAGCTATACGGTTTCTACTCGACTTGCACTCCTGCACTCTGAGATCACTCATCAGCAACTCGGTATAAGGGAACGGTGGAACGGCATTTCAATGTCCTTACGTATAGCTACAAGCAAAACCATTGGTTTTCGACCAAAACAAAAAATGGGGGATCCCACAATCTGCACCTGGAAAATCTACTATCGACAAAATTTTACCGTACGCCAAATCTGGGAAAAGACCTGGCTCATGAAAGAAAGAACGGCACACACCATCTATTATTCAATATTTTAAAGCCACCTTCGTCTGCACGAGGGGGAATTGCTTCTTTGCGCCAAGCTAATACGGCCCTGTAAGCTGACGTTGAACAATACCAAAAGCTTCGTCAGGATCGAAAAGGACGTCTCTGAGCCGTTAGATACTAAACGAGGTTTCAGACAAGACGACTCCCTTTCGTGCGACTTCTTCTATCTGCTCTTTAATAATAAAATAATTCGAGCTGCAGAACTTAATCGTTAAAGTACTATCTGGGTCAAACCACGTCAAGTGATTTAGGGAAATTTCGCAAAATCACCGATTTTGAAAATTAGCAGTTCATTAGGAGGAGGACCAGACACATATCCCCTGATATAAATATTTCGTCAAAACTTTTTTTTTTTTTAAAGTTATTGAAGGTTGAAATTTAGAGGACGATAAAATTGTAAAATTATTTTCTCATAAGCTACTGAAGATAAATCGGTGAAATTTTGTGAACGAAAGAAAAATGTTCGTTCGACATTATACATAGATATTTTTTCACGAACCATTTGTTTGAATAACAATATTTTACATAATTTTGTGTTAAACAATTGAAATTTTTCATGTGTTCTTCACGCTGAAAAAAAGTATGTGACACAACGCGGGAAATATTCACCTTTAACAATCTGCAAAAAAAATTTTGTTCATTCATAGCGCTCATAAAACGTATGGCACATCCATCGTTGCGCAGTGCGCTTATGCTTTTCTTGCGGCACAGATGTCGGGATCCCCCTCCTAATTAACTGCTAATTTTCGAAATCGGGTTTTTTCGAAATTTTCATGGACCACTTGACGTGGTTAGACCCATCTTCTATAAGAGTTTAAAACTGCTGGCGTACGCCGATGACATCAATATCATTGGCCTCAACAACCGCACCGTCATCATCTGATGAGTCGGCCTTAGGAGTATTCAAAAGAAAAGTTTTGCGGAAGATGTATGGCCCTTTGCGCATTGACAACTATGAATACCCCAGTCGATGGAACGATGAGATGCACGAGATATACGATGACATTGACCTTAGTTCAGCGATTACCTGCTGCGCTGGTAACTGATCGGCGATTTTATCTTAGTGACAAAGTGTTAACATGATTATAGGAGCGTGTCCATTTTTCAATTCGCGTTCTATTAGGCGATCGAAATCTTTGTGCGACTCACTTTCAGTTGCCTTTCAGTGGCGGCTGGTACGATAAGTTTAAGAAAAAATAAACCTTGAATAATTAAAGATGAGAGAAGATGATGGGAAAATATCAATCGCAAGAGCTGTAAGGTGTTAACATTCCTAACTTAACACGCATTCTTTCTCTCTTATTCAACGTAAAAGACACGCAAAAAAATAAAAAAATTTATAGATGGTTTAAAAGAATATATGTTTAATAGAGCGCTTTTAGAGAATTAACAGGGTTATCGTGAAATAATAAAAGTGATTTTCTTTGCGAATAGTAAAACTTAATGATGGCCTTTATATTTGTGCGAAATAGCCAAATAAAATTTTTAATACACTTTTGATATTATAAAGCACACAGCAGCTTTTTTAAGTGCGTGTGGAAAGAAGTTTCAAGCGAAGTGAGCAAAATAAAAAAAGTGCTGAAATGGCGATAGTGTTGATATTAATTGCGCACATAACTCATTTTCAAGGCCATCGCACAAGCGTGGCTAAGACATATTGGCGAGAATGAAAATTGTTGCTTTTCTTCGCAAGCAAACAATGAGTCGCTAAATAACTACATATGTATGTATGTATGTGGCTGGCATATTCAGTAGTGGGCACAAAGTTATAAAAATAATTGTAATTCTCTCTATGTTTTTTCCATGATGCTGAGATTTCGCGTTTATTTAACACGGCTACTACGGTTGCTGTTAAAATAGTATTTTTTCCTTTTTTGCAGGTCAACAAGCGCTTGTAAATTGTCAACTCGACTGGCAATCTGTATGCAAAAGATGAATGATGCTATTGCCGATGGGTGGACGTCTGTACGCCTGTACGTCGGTTGGTCAGTTGCACTTTTTTTGCGACCGAGTGTGTAATTCATGCTTTGGACACCATGAAATCAGAGAGCTACTTAACTGTGAAGGAAACGTATGAACAATAGGATTTGTGGGTTGAGCTCTACTATGCTGGAGATACGTAGAAGCACAAGTGTAGAAATAGTTAAGTGCTTGGGGCTGTGAGTGGAGTGACTTGTAAACAAGTGACTGTTGCTGGCGATAAGAAATGAGCAATGCATCATTCATATAGAATCATATTGTGTATGTATGTGTATCATATTGTTAGTGCTATGTAAACGAAATCGAAATCGAACACGAATATTGAAAATTTATAAGAATACGAATAATTGATTATATGATGGTAAATTTATATATGAATATTGCCGAAGATCGGTAACCCGAAGCGATACTGTCATTGACTTAAATGAACGGAAAATTTTTTGATGAATTGTATTACGAAATTAAATGCCGCATACTTCGCTTCAAGGATGATATAGGAAAAACTGAATTTATTCCTTTCCTTTATCGAAAGTAAAACGTTAACTTCGGTTGCACCGAAGCTATAATACCCTTCACAAGAAGAGAATTCTGATCGTTCAGTTTGTGTGCCCGCATAATTTCTTAGAAAATATTTCAAGCCCACTTTCCTTAAGATATCTCGTCAAATGAAAAAATTTCGGCCGTTGTTATGTTGAAAGATCCAAATACCTAATTTTTCAATGCCAGAAGCAACGTTATTTTTTAAAATGCTTAAATAATCTTTTATTTTTTTGTCGTGGACTCAGACTATTCTCGATTCTCCACTGTGCCTTAGGGCGTTGGTAACACATTTATCCTTAAAGGATACATATTTGGATACCCATTTTTTAAGGACTTTTTTCGATACAAATACTTTGAATTTGCTTTCATCTGTATATGAAATGCTTTTACAGAAGTTTTTGCAGAACAAAAAAGTCTTTGCATGAGATTCGTCCACGCAGACAGCTTCTCTGCAAGGTTTTCCTGACCCGATGTCTCCGACAAATCTTTTGACATTTGAACAGCTCTTGAATCTGGTTTTGCTTTTACTTTCCGTATTAAATTTTCAACAGTCTGATGTTTACCACATTTATCAACTTTTAGAAAAAAATTTTTCCAATGGTGTCTTTCAACTATTCCTTCGACTTCACCCCAAGATTTAGCTTATTAATTAAATCTAATGTGATTTTTTGCGTTTCTGTGATATTTTGTTTTAACGACTTTAATTCAGAAAAGGGCAATCGTACTTTGTGAAAACATTTATTTGATATTTATTGTGGGAATGTTAAAATTTAACCTGATTAAAAAGCTTTATGTCATAAATAAACTCATTTAAATATACTGAAAGAGATCGTTCAAGTTATCTATTATAAAACACAATATCATTGATATCTTCAGATATATGGTAGCTCTCCGGTATCTATAAACATCTTCCGAAAATATTCGAACGCATATCTGCCGGCTAGAAAGTTGCATAAACATCTTTTCGAGTTTCATTCATAGTCAAAAGTAAACGTGACTATCTTCTTGGTATTCTACCAACTTTTCAACTTTTCTCCTCATCCTGATCATTTATATATATATATATATATACAATATATCCGTATCTATTTTGATTAGTTTTGGGTGATACATATCACCGTTAGGCGAACAAAACTATAATACTCTGTCGAAACAGGTTCCAAGAGTATACAAATTATTCGATCGATATTTGCATTTGAGATTCGTAAAGAGTGCATGTTCCGTTACATTAGATATACTTTTCTGCGAACACTTTTACGAATACGAATAGAACTACGAATAGTTGGCAGCTAACGAGCTTCGAAAGTATAAATAATCACATCAATAGTTGCAATTCTAAGTAAATTTACATGTTGGTGAGGTGGTTAAATGAAATCGATAGTTGGAAATTATGTTTTCACACCAATGTAATCGGCGGGAATGTTGAAGTGCGAACACAAAATAAATAAAAAGAAGGCTTGCGCGTTAAAAATGCGGAAAAATCTCAAAAGCATTACTGTAGGTAAGTGTAATAAATAATGATTATCCATTTGGCTGACAGAAGACAATAAAAGTAGTATAAATGAAAATTTATAAAATAGAAACGCCTGCATAAAATATTGGTAACGATATATAAATAAATCTCTGCGTGGAATTTACAAGCGAGAAAATTTTAATTTGTCTAAGGGTCTGACAAAAATTAAATTCAACAAAAAAATGTACGGAAGTGCTAAGTTCGGGTATGACTGAACATTTCGTACACTCGCAATTTGCAAAGGTCAAAGCTCATGTCAAAGCGATATGTTATAGTTCGATTTCGAGAATTTTTGGTCGTGTGCTGAAATATCACACACATATATAATACTTTGTGCAAATTTTACTCATAACTTCATTCATATTTGAGCTGTAAAGTGAAAGCATCATCAATGTAGGCGTGGTTGTCATCCGTCTTCATAGCGTACAATAAATATGTTTGTATAACCCCAAACACCAAATTGTGCTGAAATTAGTCAAATTGTTTTTGAGATATATACATACGTACCAACCAGTTAAATATGACCCGGACTGACTCACGGCTAAATATACATATTTAACGCTTAATACAATTTTCCTCTGCACTTTTCTTAGCGTCGGCTGGGATGGCCTTCAGTGCCTCATGTGCGTTCCCCGAAACGGATTTTCAGCTTCGAAAACAGAAAGAAGTTACAAGGACCCAGATCGGATACGGCGACTGCAAGATGACTCCCGTTTCTTGGTTAGCCAAAAATTATGGATCGCATTATCGGGGTGAAAAATCAATATTTCTGCCTATTAATCCGATTTTTTTTTTTACAAAAAAACGCTTCCCATAGAATTTGGGGTGCATCACAATACGGCAATCAAAGAAAACGAGGAGCATGACCTTGATTTTTGAACGACTTTGACGCGGTTTCTGCTCATTTTTGGAACGCCATTCGCTAGGCTGTTGGACAGTTTCGACGTCATATTTACGTCACGTTGACAAGCTACGTATGCGAAACATGAATCCACTGCTAAACACGACGATTTATAAGCACTGTTTCTTTAACTTTTTAGATGTTTTCAAATATTGCATTAATATAAACAAATGCAAAGAATATTTTAATGTTTCGGTTTGCGCGCAGTTCAAATGAATTAGTCTGAGCCAAATTTGAACGTATGATATGCTATTAGAAAAGAGTTCATTTAGAATATTTGCAAATTTACTTTAAGAATATCAAATCCAGCAATATTTACACCTTACACCAGAAATTGTATCTGAGTGTTATTACTGACTTCCTAAGCAGTGAACTAAGATAATTACAGTTTCGTAATTTGAATTATTTGAATTTCGAGTTCAAAGAAAATGAGATACAATAATTGCGTTTAAATCGTTTGTAATAGCATGATATATTCAACGATAGTGGATCTAACAAGCAAATATATGTATTTAATTTCTTCTTTCCCGTCTTCTATTTACATGGCTTGGCGTCTCGTGCCTCGCATGTCAGAGACGTTCCATGCTTAATCTAACAAAAACAACAATGAGTACAGCCCACTGCGAAAACTGCTGATGGATTAGAACCTTTGCTATTAATAGTGAGGCTTGGGGCGGTCACATGTGTTGGTGGCTTCAAGCAATAATCACTCCATTCCACTACTACTACTGCCTCCAATGGATGAAGATAAAGCTTAGTAGCTTACGGGGAGACGAGTATTTATTAGCTTAGTTAAGTGTTGATTGTTGCTTTTGTTGTTTGAAATCATTTGCTGCTGACGATGCGAACGTTAGTGCAAGTGTGAATTTGAGTGTGAATCTGAGTGAAACGCTGGTTGCAGGAAGCGCACTTAAATTTCACATATAAACGCCTGCGATTGTATTAATTGCAGCTCTCAAAGTTGAGTTGATAAAAATCAGAGCTGGTGGCAAAAATGCGTTAACACTGACATCACCAGTAGCAACTACTTTTCTAATAACAAAAGCAAAAGCTCTTACTGTCAGATAGCAAGTACAACAATGCGAAGTGTGCCACCATTTTGGTGCTGGTGTTAATACTACCCAGTGGGAAAGGGGATGGAAATATGTGCGAGTATTGCACACATCGTTGAGTAAAAAATATTTGGAAACCTTCAAGGGATTTCACCCTAAACGACACACCACCACACTCAACATCTCAACATCTGACAACTTCAGGATTTGAATGGATTTATACTAAAAGCATATCAGACATAAGTAGCTCCATCGAAACCTCAAAATGGTTTGAATGAGAAGGTGAAACGTGATAGCAGATACAGAAGGTTCTACGAATAGTGCATCAAAATGGCACATCAAGTGCTAATTGAGCCCGATAGATAACAGCGCTGCACTCCTACCTACCTGCCTACCTATGAACAATTCGACTGGACACCTCTTCTCAAGCATTTTATACATTAGATCTGATATGATATGGAATATGGATCTATTAGTGTAGTGTTTTAATCAAAAATATTGCAAACAGTAGAACTGCTGCGAAAGGCAACGACTTTTCTAAAGGGCGTATAGATGTTTATATATTCTAATATTTACAAGACGTAATTTCCATCGACTACTTAGGGAAGGGACAAAGGTCACAGAGCTCTTTTATGCCGAACTATCTTTATATATATAAATCTTCTGACCGTGTGTTTGCATTTGAACTGCTCCTAAACGGATGGACCGATTTTGATGAAATTTTGTGTGTATGTTCAATTAGATTCGAGAATGGTTTAGATTTACAATTTGGTCCACTGGAAAATGTTTTTTTAAATTAATTTTTCATTTGTAATTAATTGCTAATTTTAAATGTTTGACCGATGGATGGCGCTACCATCGCAGTATTCAATATTCAAACCTTAAATTGGCGTAAACGTGCATTAAACAAAACGATGCCAAAGTAAAAGGCGACATCTGTAGATCAAGTTTTCATATTGTGGACAGAGTTGTTCGTTCTTAAGTAATAAATTGGGTCATTCAATACATCTATGGGTAGCTATAATATTTTTTTCATACCTGCTAACTATTGGAGGGGGTATCTTGACAGGCAATTTACAATTGCAAAAAGTCTGGCATAAAAAATAGTGGCATGACTGAGCACAGAGCAATGCAATATTTAAACGGGAACGATGAATACATATATGTGGAAATGAAACGATATGGCAGTACAGAAAAGTCAGAAGAAGAAGAAGAAGAAGAAGAGTATCAGCAAGACGAACAAAATTTGTTAAAATGTAATTGATCTTGCCTACATATATGCGTACAATTTCAAACTGATCCTTCCTGAAAAATATTAAAATTGCTAAATACATATTTGGAATGGTAGAATAGAACTGCAATCAAATACACAATGCAATGAATTAAAACTGGCTCATTTATCATTCGATGAATAATATACCACGGGCATCCCAAAAGACTGATGCCATAACCTTGCCAGCCGATTTTTTTGTCTTTTCACGCTTGAGAACCGTTTCTTAATATGCAGTCCACTAGGCTGACAATCGATTGGACTCGATTGATTTCACTGATGCACAGCCCAAATTCAATAGTATTTTTACCCCAAAAACCAATTCTTTCTTAACGCACGAAATTCTTTATGATTCATTTTTTTGTAAACTAACACAAGTTGCTTCACCAAAAATGCGATTATTCCTTAAATAATATTTATAATCTAACTAATAGAAATCATATAGATGGTATTAGTAGTACTACCTATGTAACAGCCACAGTAAAACTTGGCTGGGTCCTCTAGTTAGAATTATAAAATCTTTAATTGTGGAAAAATAACCAAACCTGAACTACTCACCTTCTGGATTCATGTCATAAAAAAATGTGTTTGCAAGCCAAGTACTTATTGAACCGCTATCGTAATGTTCTCTTAAAAAATCTGTAGAAATATATTTTCATATCATGACTTCCTATTTTTTTAAATTAATCTGCAAAGATTAAATGTTTTAAAATAGACGTTTAATTTGAAATAAAAATATTTTCATTTCTCTCAAAAAAACAATAAATCACATCAATAAATGATCATTTTTTTGTTTTGCCTAAACCAGCAGATCGCTTCTTTCCTGTTTGACAATAATGCTTTTAAAAGCTCAAGATGTTTCTTACTGGGAAACTAACTAATAGTCTCCATTTAACGCGGCTGTTGCAAGCATTTAACTCCAATCGCATCATTTCAGATGTTTTCGCAGTGGATTGACTGCGCTTTAAACTGTATTGATTGATTACATAGCATTAGTGTTTGGAGCGTGAAGGCCTCTGTGAAATTAAAAGTTGTTACATGGCCTTTTTATATTATTATTAGATCTGATATGCCTCTATTAGCGATTTGATTGACTATTTTTTCCAAATGAAAGTTAAAGTAAAACAACAAACAAACTTAATTCCACAAACTGATGTTCAATTTGATTTTAAGAAAGTATTTTGGGATAATTTCAAGACCTTCATACGTGAAAGTGCTCATACTTTGAGGAAAATTTATACGAATTCATTTACTTATTTAAAAGCACGAAAAAAATAAATAAATAAGAAGTCAATTAGAAATATGTAGCATAAGTATTATTAGTACATTAAATACAAACGTACTGCTTTGTTATATGTATTAGAAGTGAACAGCTACATTCATTTAGTAAATAGGCGGATTTTGCTATAATTCAGTAAACAATTAACTTAATTTGAGCATTGGCTTCACAGGTGTTAAGTTGATGTTTTAAGCAAGCCGAGCGCTCTGTTTGTTGTTTAACATTTAAGAACATTTCGTGCTATTGTGGGAAAATACAAGAATTAAGGTAATATAATAACCACGGTTGTTTACCAGGTTTTTTATGTTAAAAACTACTAAAAAGAGCGTTCAATTTTTATAAAATAAGGGCAGCAAGGTTGCGGATTTTGTTATTATATTTATCTAATTTGGGTGAATATTTTTTCTTTCCAGTATTTGGAATTTAAAAATTATTTAAGTATTAAATAGAATTTCGGAATTAAATACATGATATAAGCAAATAAGGAAGGCCTGAATTCGGGTGCAACCGAACATTTTCTACTCTTTAAACTTGCAAGAATCAAAGCCAGAATAATACATTAAGGTCCAAACCGTCAACCAGAGGATCGGAATCCAAACAATTTTATTTATATTATAACTCATACACTGACCGACATATTCTATATATATTTATATATATATATATATATAGTAGGGTAGGGTAGTGCCGATCCGATTTGAGTTATTTATTATTATCACACCGCATGTACTTAGCTCGTCAAAAGGTACCTGACATACAATCACCAATTATATGGAGTAAAGTCAGCCGGATGTTGGAAAATCCTGATATTAGTTATATGGGGACTAGGGGGCGAGGTTTTCCTTAATTGTATCTACTTTTGACACAAAAATACGCATATTAAGTATATGAGGACTCAGAGAAGCATTGGCCCGAATAAACCAATTTTTGACACACAGAGTTCCTGTTATCGGGATTCTCTCTGAATTTCAAGTATGTACCCAATACATTGACCAATATTTTCAGTCGAAAGTCAGCATAAGATGCCATAGTCCACATTTTCGGTACCTACGGGCTTGAACAGTTTTGGTTGGATTTGGGAAATTTAAACTCATAAGGTGGCATACTTATCAGAATGTTAATGAAATAATAATTAATTTGAATGTGTACATATACCTCATTTTAACATATGTATGTAGATATCAAAATTTAAGTTTTTGGGATATCAATTGAAAGCAAATGTCATTTGCACCAAACAGCTGCTTCGATGTGAAAAATAGTTAAATAAATTTATTCATTCTGTTTGAAGAATTCGGCCATATTTTGTTTTAAATTTTCGAATGCGACGGCCAAGCTTTAATTTTTCAGATATTGTTCAATAATGAATGCACGTTGATCAAACATGTAACGCTCCTTTTTTACTAAGCCTAAACACTTTACTACATAAATTGTGGCAAATTTAAGTCCTGCGTTAATTTTTGGAGAGCATTATATACTTGAACTTCATAAATATTAATAAAGAATAAATAAAAGGTAGCTTAAATTAATCTGAAGTACAAAATACTTTTAAGGGCATGGCAGAAAATGTGTTTGTAATACCATTCCAAGTGATGCTATATAGCAGTTAGATGTGGTTACAGTTGAATTCTGCGCCTTGTCAAAGGTTTGTTTGGGCGTGACAATAGAATTATTTTGCTCTTGTCCAGTACATACTTCACCAAAGCGCAAAGAAACATGGAAAGACAGACATCCGAAAATAAATTCAATATTTAAAAAAAATTTCTTACAGAACAAAATTGGCTTTTAGGCAAAAGGAATATTGAATGGTCCTAACTATGGACAACGTTCACTATTATACCGGGTGATCCAAGTAGAGGTACTTTTTTCAATAGCCTAATAATCGTGTCAAGCTGTCATGTTATTACGAAAATTCACGTTCTGAAAGAATACGTTTCACGGGCTTAGCTCAACTTATGGTCACCATAATACGCATACTAAAAGTACAATTCGCAAATCCATCACCCATTTTGACACCCGGCATTCATTATTGGATAATATTCGATCGAATAGACTAAGTCCAGCACGCAGCCAAGAAAATACAGCGCCATAGCTTAGAGTGTACACGGAGGCCGTGGAGAGTTGATTCGGTGCCGTCCGCAGCAAATTGGACTAACGCATGGAACGACTTACCGCATTTTATGTCGAGATCCGAAATTGAAGGCGTATAAAATACAGCGTGTGCAGGAACTGAAGAAACCAGTCGAAATACTCGAACAAGTTATCGAAAATTGAACTCAGCGGAAAAATGGAACTTGGACCATCTGAGACGTAGACGCGCCAACATTTGGAAGAGAAAATCTACAAAAAACAAGTGCCAAAAATGTTTTTTTTTATGATACTGAGCATTCCTCATTAAATTTGAAGATTCTGCGTTTTTTTTTTTTTTAAATTAGGGAACCTTAAAATGGGTCACCCTGTAATATCCATATCATATTCATCTTATTTACCTGTCACAAAGTGTACTTTGCCAATAAGTTATATTTTGAATTATTATTATGCATTTTTCCGCACAGAAGCAATTCAGCAACAGTATTTTGTGATAAAGTATATACTCCGAAAACGGAGCGAACAACTTGAGTGGAACGTAATACTTGCCTACGCCACTTAAAGAGGCGTTAGAAGCCACTTGACAACGCTTTAAGCAAACAAAAATAAATAAATAATTAAAAGAAAGATTAAAAATTCAGCTTCAAGTAAGCTCGATGATTCACACCAATTGTAATTAACCATCGCCAATGGTGAAGTCAAAGACAAAGAAGTATTGAAATTCTATATGCCAAATGCCAAATGCGAAATGCGGAAATGCGAAAATAAGCGCGAATAAGAAAAATTGCAAATAACAAATGTACATACTTTTGTTTTATTTTGTAAGCATGTACTTAGCTTGCTTATAACTCGCATCATTGCGTAAGTATACGTATGTGTGTATTTATGTCCAAAGTTTCGAATGCTAACAGTGGCAAAAGTAAAAGGTGCATAATTCATACATATGGCGAAAGTATAATCTCCCAAGGAATTATAAGATATTTTCGACGTATAAAAATATGTGGATTTTTAGATAAATTTTTGTCTACATATGTATATGTTTTCAATAAACTAGAAAATGCTTTTCCAAACATATTTTTTAATTCAAATTCTTCTTCAAATTTTCTGCGCACCAGTGTACTGTATACATTTACTAAAAAATTCTAGGTGAGTATTTTGCTTGGCAGGTACACACCACTCGCCTGGCATCAAAATCAATCGTCTTAAAGCACTTGCAAATGCCGACTAACAAATTGGCTGCACTTTGACTTACTCGTACACTTGTTACTCAGTTCCAACTATATTGATGTCTGCGCATGCTTTTGTGTACGAATGCGTTGGTTAGAAATACCAAAACACGCGAGCAGGCCAATGTCGAGCACACCCCATATTCGTACCAATTAATTTTAAAATATGTTTTTTTCATTTGATTTATTTTGGAATAATTTCAAGTGATTAATTGAGCAGTGAATACTCTAAACAAGCAGCCACCACCCACCTATTTGACGTTCGTATTAATTTGGTCTGCTTAAGTGAAGCATGATTCCGTATGGCTTGTCCAAATTAAATTTATAAAAATGTTTCGCATATTCTTTAACTTTTCAAATATTTTGCTTGGTTCCTCAAGTATTTCGATTCGGATTGATGATTCGTAATTAAGTTTCATATTGGTGCAATTAATTTAGGTAAAATATTGAAAATACTGCACCATTAACTGAGCACTAATACCAAGTGTCGCTCATACGCCCGCGCATGCGCAGTAAAAGCGAACCAATGCATTTTGTCGCAAATGGAATTAAATTGACTGCAATCATCTTGAAACACTAAATTATGTGATTGCTTAGGAAAACTAAACACATCCGGCTACGTCATAAAATTGTAAATTCAAGAATTCTAATGGCTCGTAAGTCTATTTTGCCGCGATAATAGTAGTAATAATGCTAATTTCGGAGTGGCATATTAGTATTTTGTCATTGCTCAATACGAAACTAATTGACGAATACACAGAGCTTTTGTTATATATATTTTTTAAAAATTAAAAACGCTCATTTTCTTGCTGTGCCGTGTGAAAAACACTGTAATTAATTATAATACTATCGCTACTTGTGATTTTCTGCGGTAAACTAAATACTCAAGCAGCAAACGCGTCAGAGTTTTTGCTTTAAACTTTCGCATTTTGGCTAACTAAACTTGGGGCTAATCCGGCTGGCCAGCCAACTCGTTTGTTCTCTTCGTTCCAGCATAGAACTATAAGTCACAAATAAATAAGTTTAGAATAGTGTGTGTCTGTGAATAATATGTATAATATACAATAAGTGGAAATAAATGTTATCATAAAATATAACTCAAGCTAGTTATTAAATTTTGTCTGATTTTTACTTTTCAAGTTGGCATTCTTCCGAGCTGAAATCATATTTGGTGACTAACTAATTTCTTGCTTTAAATTATCTCATAATAATAATAATTCCCAAGCTAATAACAATTAAATTGTTGCTAATTTATGTGGATTTAGTTTTTCAAAAAATCAAATCAGCTTTGAAGTTAAAATTGGTAAGAATTGAAAGTAAACTTTTTCTTATAATTTATATTTTGTTATGTGCATTTATTTATACACACTAATTCACTTCGGTGTTACCTATATATGCATTGAAATATTTTTATTACTTATTATATATGATAGGGTATATTAAAGTTTAGTTATATCCAAATTAACAACAGCGCTCCAGTAGTTTCTTCTTTTCGCAAGGTGTCGACACTTGGAGATTCCAAGCAAAGCCAGTTCCTTCTCCACCTGGTCTTTCCAACGGAGTGGAGGTTTCCTTCCTCCTCTGCTCCCTTAGGGCTGGTGTGTTTTCGCTACGCTGGCTAGGTATATCGTCCGAATGGACGAAAACATTCCAACTCTCAAAGTTTTCGACGCCGACTCATCAGATGTTGCCATCGTCCATGGCTCTGCACTATATAGCAGGACGGGAATAATGAGTGACTTATAGAGTTTGGTTTTTGTTCGTCGAAAGAGGACTTTACTTCTCAATTGCCAACTTAGTCCGAAGTAGCACCTGTTGCCAAGAGATATTCTGCGTTGCATTTCGAGGCTATCATTGTTGTTGGTGTTGATGCTGGTTCCAAGATAGACCAAATTATCTATGGAAGCCTAGTCGCGAGTATGACGAATGTTTGTGTGATGACAGGATATATTTCGTCTTACCCTAATTCACCACCAGACTTCATACTCATGAATTTCGGCCTCTCTCTTTTTCTGCATCCTATCCCGAACGTGTTGTGGTCGATCGTAACGTTGAGAGGTAGGCAGTCTGTTTTCTATCCGCTGCGACACGGCACTTCTCATTGTACCAGCTGTTCTATTGCGGCATGGAGGATGCAGTCATGTGTAGAAGTTCACGCAAGTGAGGAAAGTTCTATCATTGCCATTCACTTGGGAGTAGCCAGAAACGATTCTTTTACATATGGCTCAAGCAGCTCACGACTTCCGGTCTTTGAGCAAGTATCCTCTGGGTAGCCAGAAAACATCCGCTTGAAGTGAGAAGGCGAAACATCCTCTTTACAGGGTTGTGCGCTGAATTTGACACCTGCCACGTAAAAAGCACTACCAACGAAAAAGCACAATCAGTCAAAGTTTAGTTTACCGATATATTCGCCCAAAAGAATGCCCGTAACTGATTATTTTCCACTCCTACTATTAAGTTGTAATTTTTGATTAAAAGATTTAAAGCTTAATTTTTCAAAAAAGTTTACAATGAGTTTTCTAATATGGATAATATGATTTCTAAGTTCCTTTTCCCATTTTTAATAGGTCATTATCTGTAAGTGTTTTCATTGTATTTAGTAATGTTTTCAATTTCATCATGGAAAGATATAGGCAAGAACAACCATTACAAATTATTAAATTTCATTATCAAAACAATCGTTCTCCAATTGCAACTCTTCATGCGCTTTGCCATTTTATGGTCGCCATAATCTTTCAACTGTGCTCGCTTTTCGTCGAATCGTTGGAAATTTTAAGTGTATATTTTCTTTACATAATGTTAAAGAGCCAATAAGGCAAAAACCGCTCGAAGTAATGAAAATATTGCTATCGTTCAGGCAAGTGTTGCTGAATACCGCTTTTTGTCGATTCTAAGACCTTCTGAAGAATTGAGAATGTGTCAAACGACTACCTGGAAGATTTTAAGAAAGGATTTGCGCTTGAATCTATATAAAATTATTCTCATTCAAGAACCGACGTAAACGTCGCGAATGTGCTGATTCTGCCTTAGAAGAACTTAAAAACGGTAACGATTTTTGAGACAACCATCTGATGGGGCTCTATTTCATCTGAATGGTGCGGTAAATAAACAAAACTGTCCATTGTGATGCGAAGAAAATCCACAAATTATTCATGAAAAACCTTTACATTCACCTTAATTAACAGTTTGGTCTGGTGGAATCATCGGACCGTACTTATTTCGAAAAGAAGCCGGTGGCGAATATTATTGCAACCTTTTGGACCAGTGGAAGAAAATAATTCGTGAAAAAAGACCCAGTTTGCAGAAGAAAATAATCCTTTTTCATCAGGACAATGCACCGTGTTACAAGAGCATTCTGATTATGGCTAAAATCCATGAATTAAAGTTCGAATTCTTGAACACCGTACTGAATAATAAAGTGTATTTTGAATCATAAAATTGTGTTTTACTTATCAAACGACAAAACTTATTGAACAACCTGGTATTTTCTTTATATATCCGGTGTTTGTAATAAAACCGTTTACAAAATATTCTTAATACCAAGTTTTAGTTTATAGAAGTAAAAAAGTGCATGGTCTAAATATTTTGAATCATTCTCAATCTCATTATTCTTGCCTTTGTTTTAATTCCATTTTTAACAGATGGATTAATATATCGTTTCATGAAGGAAACGAAATTGTTCATTGTCCTCAGGTTCTGTAATTATGAGTCTGTGAACAGTTGGAACAATGTCAGCCCAAAAATCCAACGCAGAATAACTTTTGCCAACAGGAGCTACTTCGGACTGAGTAGGCAATTGAGAAGTAGAGACCTCTCTCGACGAACAAAGACCAAACTCTATAAAGCACTCATAGTTCACACCTTGCTATATGGTGTAGAGGACGGGGGACGCAGAGGAAGAGGAAGACCCCCACTCCGTTAGAAAGACCAGGTGGAGAAGGAGCTGGCTTCGCTTGGCATTTCCAATTGGCGGTACGTTTGCGCAAAGAAGAAACGACTGGCGCGCTGTTGTTAACACGGCGTAAGTGGTGTCTACGCCAGTAAAGAAAAAGAATAATGCACTACATCAGTTATTCATTAAATTACATTTACTTTCCTAAGTGCAAAAAGTACATTCCATAAGACTGGATATTCTGGGCTGTGATGCCACGATGCTTAAAATTTCTTTGCTCGAAACATCAATCTATCTAAGTATAGATATTGAGAAAAGCAAGACCGTTCAATCTGCCTTCGCTAGTGGCATTCCGCAAGTGACGTGTCATCGTTATAGTTTGATCGCTAAAATTTAATACTGGCGATTGAAATGAAATTAATATTGTATAGAAATATTTAAATATTGTATAATCTAGCGTATGTAAATATTATAATAATTCTTTGCACAGATAATTATATTTCAATTATAAATACCTAAAGTTTGATAATAGTGAAATATAGTATATAAATTTTTTGGGGTAAATCAAATTATTCATTATATTTACCGCTAGCACTTTTACCTAACCACTTAAAAACACTACCACCCTGCTTGGTAAAATTGAGTATTGCGTTAAAACTTTCGATTTGTTCGTTTCAGTTTCACTACTTTTTTACAATAATTAAAAAAAACTGTTTCAACAAAAAAAATATATTGATGAGATCATCAGAACGAATTCTACAGTTTCTTAAAACTATTTTGCTAGTTTGGATCGCTTTTGTATTGCAAATTAATTTGCTCAGAAGAATATTTTTGTATTTAGTTTTTTGGTTAATTTGCATTAATTGGTGAAAAGAACAAACTCGTGTCATTAAATACAAGTTGTAATTTAAAGTATGAGCATAGTAAAGTATTAAGCCAGTATTTATTTATAGGTGTAGCTAAAACTATTCTGATATCTTTAGAACAAGTTTTCATTTTCAAAGTCACGCATAAATAATGATACGCATTGTGTAAAAAATTTTAGAACAATGCTGAATGATAAATTACCGCATTGAAATCATGGTCTGCCGGCTGGCAGAAATCACATGCGTACAACTTTTGGTAGAAAAGGGTAAAACTCAAAAATCCGCCTAAAGCCTCCGGGGGTCATTTTGGTAAAGAAAAGAAAAAAGTCGGAATTTTTTCAAGAACTCTTAAAATTCTACAGAAAGCAAAAGTTATTACCGTTTGTATCTTGATATGTTCATATGTACATAGCTTATGCATATGGCAAAGTAATCCGCAAATGGGAGGTAGTAATGAAAGCCGCAGGTAATATTTGATTCGCTTTTCATTTCATTCAAGAGATGTCGTTGACCGCTGACATAAGACTGTAACGATATTCATTTTAAGTATTAAAGGGACTCACCAACTTTTATTGTTACGTAATTGTTGTATTTAGACCATACTTATTTACATAAGCGCCAGTTGCGTCTTTAACTAGAATATCACGTTTACGCCAAGTGACAACCATTTAAGACAAGGCAGGCAAGTTCAATTGACGTTAACCCACTGATCAGCTGACGTTTGATATGTAGATTGACAACGTTTTTGCAAATCTCCTGGTTCTTACATCGTACAAACATGCATCAGGCATGTTGTGCTGCCAACCGACGTCTTACTGGCTGCTGCGGCGACGAAGAGGTGACAACGCTGTTTTATTATGTACGCTAATATTTACATACATATCTATGTCTGTCCCAAGCTTCGTTTTTTTATATTTAATTAACATTATAAGAATAAAAACAATAATAGCTAGATATACATATATAAAACGGTTGCGACTGCGGCTGGTGGCTGTACCAGTTTCTAGTCAACATATTCAGTTAAAATCTTGTGGCTGAGGTTGAGTTGAATTTGAATTTGGCCACAAACTAGTTTACTCGACACCTTCTTGCGCCTGCCGCGCCCGCCGCTCTTAGCCCGCAAGAGCTTGCCGATTATATTATTGTATTTTATGACTTATATTTGTCGAAATTAGCATTTTGCTTGCAGCAAAAGCAAAAAAAGTTAGGAGCAGCTAGAAGGCTGGCGATAAAAAGTGAGAACAAGAGAATGATTACTAAACATTATTCAAGGTCGGCGGCTTCGGACAGGCTGGTCGACTGTACTGCACGACTATTCGGTTGCTTTTAGCACCGATAAAGTCCATGACTCTGGCTAGAACGGCTACAACTTTGATAAACCACTCAAGATTTTGTAAATTCAAACACAAATATTCATATTTTGTATATTTTGGTGTGACTGGAAGATATTCTACCACAAAATCTGCCATTTATATCTATATGTGTGTTATATATTTATATACATGTCTTTGCATAAAATTAACGCCTTTTAAAAATAGACTTGAATTAAAAGTACAACTTTGGGAGAGTTTCGTTAATATGTTCTAACGATTGCCATATTTGCATACTGGTAGGATTTCTTTCTTCTGGCGCTTTCATTCGCTCGCTTTGTGCTTCTTTACCTTTATTTCATTTGCTAATTCCTAGTTTAATTCTAATAATGTTTAATTGGCATGTGTTTCTACTTGCATATTGGTTTATCCATACCGAAGGAAGAGACAAAATGCGAACAATTGCTGAAATTTAACGATCTGGTTTTCAGGGTAATGGCAAAAGATGGCAAAGTGAATGAAGGTGTGCAACAAAGTAATGAAATTAATATGGATTATGTGAGATGCGCATTCTGATTTAATATAGAAGAAATCTGTGCGATTAAAATATGTGTCTGACATAAATTTTCCGAAGTGTTGGAAAATTTCTGACACAACTACAAAATTATATTAGCAAGTAGAGAAGGGCTAAACTCAAGGGTTACGAAACAATTCATTCAATGGTTAGGCATTTGGGGTCTAGAGGTAGTTTTTAACAGATTTTATCCATTCGCTCCCATAATTACATTGAAATAACTCCCATAGTCGATTTTTGTAGTATAAAATCAACTGGAATTTCGATAATTTTTGTATTAGGTGAATATTTTAGAGCTGTGGATATTGAGTCGAATCAGTCCATTTTTGACACAAGGGTATGTTATGTCTAGTCACTATCCACAAAAGTTGCGCCCACATCCTGACGGAAGAGAAGGACGATATGACTAAAAATGTCTTTTATGAGCGGGTGGAGCGCGCTTACGACGATTGCCCCCGCTACGATGTAAATATTGTGCCAGGCGATTTTAACGCCAACGGTGATCAAAAAAGGCTTCTTTGATACAAAAGTCAGGAAATTCAGTCTCAGTAGGAAAATCTCTCCAAATGGGCTGATCGACTTCGCAGGGGTCCGAAATATGGTTGTTTGTAGTACTAGAATCTAGCACAAGAAAATTCATCTTGGTTTTCTCCGGATCGAAAAGTTCGAAACTAGATCGATCATGTTTTGATAGATATATGACAGCCTCCTAAATATCACATACATAAGTATAAAATTTTATAGAGCGTAGTGTGTGAAATAGTTCAGCGAATTAAAAGACAGCGGCTACGCTGGCTAGGTCATGTTGTCCGGATGGATGAAAACACTCCGGCTCTGAAAGTATTCGACGCAGTACCCGCCGGGGGAAGCAGAGGAAGGACCAAGTGGAGAAGGACCTGGCTTCGCTTCGAATATCCAATTGGCGCCACGTAGCGAAAAGAAGAAACGATTGGCGCGCGGTTGTTAACTCGCCTATAATCGCGTAAGCGGTGTCTACGCCACTTAAGAAGAAGAAGTGTGTGAAAGACTGACGCACAAGATCAAAAAACTGATTGGAGCTTATCAGTGAGGCTTTGGACCTGAAAAATCTACTATCGACCAGATTTGACAAATCTTGGAAAATACCTGTGGAAGGAGGATCGACACACAGCACCTCTTCGTCGATTTTAAAACCACCTTCGACAGCACGAAGAGGAACTGCATCTATACTGCTATGTCTGAACTTGATATCCCCGCAAAGCTAATACGGCTGTGTAAATTGACGTTGAGCGAGGTTTTTGACAAGGAGATTTCCTATCGTGTTACTTCTTTAATTTATTGAGAATATACGTCCTTTTGGTTGCAAACAGCTTCTATCTCAATCTTTGACAAACCTCTAATGCACTGATTACAACTGGCATACAAGTTAATGTAGGACGTCCTACCTTCATATTCAAAACCCAATGTTAAGTGTAGGATGAAGAGATGGAATAGAATAAATTTTATTTTCAATAATTTCAATTTCTACTCAACATAAATCCTCTTAAGCAATAAATGCTTGAATGTAATCCAAACACATGTCCAATCGGCTGACAAATGCATTCCATAGAAAAGGAAAGCGGCCAAGAATAAAAGTCGGCCAACACAAATATACATACATGTACATATGTATTTCCGTCCAGAGTTGACACGTTCGCTGGTGGAACCACAGTATTGTGAAATAATTTATTATGTGCACAAAAGTGCGTCTGTGTCTATTTTCGGAATAGTACATTTTGATTAATGGAATTGGAAGTAAAACTTGCAGTGCTCCCGATTTTACACATATGTACATACCAGGGGACATGCATACAACTTATTGAAATTTCAGCACACAATTTCGTCGCGGTTGAAATGTCAGCTTCACGCGTGGTTGTAATTCGAAAACAACAAAACATGTCGCATGACTACGTGTGGCAAGGACAAGGCGAGCGAAAAAATATGTATATCTCTCGAAATAAAAATAAATGCAATCATAAGTGTTTTATGACCGGCACATTATTTATCACGCGCATCGCGTAATTGTCGCAAATTGTGCGAAATATTTTGCCATCCCGAAAATTTATGGAAAGCCTCCAGAACATTTGAGTTGAAAGTGCAGTGAATCAGTGGGCAACGGATGAGCTGCAGACGTAATGGTATTGAAGTTGAGAACAATAAATAAATACATTAATTTATCGAAAGTGCTCCTACGTTGGTAGTCCTTAACTCCTGAGTGCGTCTGCATGCAAATTTATGACGATAATGCATGTGTGAAGGCTTGTGTGTCACATTCAAGTGAACCATTAATAAAAAGTAACACAGCATAGTTCGATGCTTTGACATTAGCGGCGAATAAGTAAAAGTACATTGGATAATTGCCAATCGAACCTCCTACCCATAAAAAAGATTCAATAAATTGTAAGAAAAAACCTTAAAGCTGTGGCTTCCCGACATACACACATAGCTAGATGTAAGAAGTAATGAAGAACATTATACAAATTATATGGTAAGAATATAAGAATAAGTAGACCAATTACTTACTCATTTTGAACCCATTGTTAAGAGGCACACCTAGTGGGACGGCGTAAAAAAAAGGAATTTTTTGGGATCGAAAAAAAAACTAGTCAATCAATCGTTTTAAAATTTTGAGGGTATACATATTTATATATGTTTTAAGAGTACACAAAAAAATTTTTTTAAAGAAAATATTAAATGTTTTTGAAATGACAAGCGATCTCCGGCGGCACCAAAAACAAAGGTCCTCCACTACTGCCATGATTGCAGCCTTCTCTGTTGATAAAACCTAAAAAAAAAATTCTCGTTAAACTAAAACATATTGTCTGTACTATGACACTCGGGCTAATAAAAAAATCAAAAATTGACAAAATAGCGTATGAAGAACTATATAGAGGAGATGCAAAAAAAAACTTGATAGCGATCGGATCATTTGTCTCCGAGTAATCACTCCAGCAAATTCGAAAAATGCTGTTTCGAGAAAAACGCGTTAAAAAAATGTCCCGTATCCAATGCAACTATCTAACTGCCGAGCGGCTACTCTTTTAAATGGCTGTAACTCAAAAACTGTTTCAGATATCGATTTGAAATTTTAGTATGTTATTTTTAAAGGTATAACCTATCGAAATATGAAAAAAATTCGAATTTTTGAAAATTTCATACTAGCTGTGCCCCTTAACATCAATTCCGATTATTTTAGTTACAGTTGCCATCTATCAGATATTGTTTATATTAATTTTTGCTTCAATAGTGGCAAGCGGAAGTGGACTCAAATTATTACGATTTGGCACATTTTCAGGTGAAGGTCATGTACAAAGTTTAATTTTACTTACTTTCGTAATAGATTATACTAAATTTTCTTTGCGAGCATCAGAATATAAGAGTAGTAGTAGAATACTACTATCTATACCATAAAGGTAAGACAAAAATTGAATTAGACTCGCTTGACAGGACCTAATGTAGGAAATATTGTTTAACCTAACTTTCAAGGTACACACATTCAAAAATGTACCATATTGATGTAGAAATAAAATTATGGAATTAAATCGTAAGTAGAAATATATATGAGAGGTCAAGGGCCAGAAAATTTTATGATATAGAATGAGATAAAATAATCATTATAATATGCACCTAATTCTGAACCACCTAGAAGGTAGTGCCCTTAGTACATGACCCCATCGACGTGGCACCGCCAACTTATAGGAAAAATCACATATCTCGAGTCCCGCCCTACTGATTTGAACCAAATTTAGGGACGTTATTCTAATATTCCTATGTCACAGTGTGAAAATGGGAGAAATCGGATTACGATCACGCCTATATCCCATATAACAAAAGTTTAAATTCTATCTGATTTTTCCATTCGAGGGTATAATCAAAAGGAATTAATATAACGACATTTAACTTTGCACAAATAAGGCCCTTAGAGTGTACCACCTTATGTCTAAATCCAACAAAAACTCTGGAAGCCCTTGCGTACCGAATTTATGGACCCCCGTACCATGCGCCAAATTTATATTTGAAATTCATAGAGAATATTTTCTTGATAGTAGTGGTATAGGTGGGTTCAAATGGCTCAATATTTCTCTGAGCCCCCACATATCTAATATAAAGATGTTTGGAATCTGTCACAATCAATCAAGAAAAATAACATGGAATTTAAAATTTTCAATTTCCCTTCTCTCCCTCGAAACATTTTGTTCTTTTTTCTTTAGGCGTTGCTTATGAATTTTTTTATACAGAATTAGTATTGAATTGCTTCGTGGGTACAGTAGCTTACAAATGGCACGAGGGTACCACACTCCATTGTGTGGGTAAAACGTAAGTACATATGTAGATATGAATATAGGGAACGGCGGATGTGCTGGGTGATATTCTATCTTACCATTATATATAGGGTGATTTTTTAAGAGCTTGATAACTTTTTTTAAAAAAAAAAACGCATAAAATTTGCAAAATCTCATCGGTTCTTTATTTGAAACGTTAGATTGGTTCATGACATTTACTTTTTGAAGATAATTTCATTTAAATGTTGACCGCGGCTGCGTCTTAGGTGGTCCATTCGGAAAGTCCAATTTTGGGCAACTTTTTCGAGCATTTCGGCCGGAATAGCCCGAATTTCTTCGGAAATGTTGTCTTCCAAAGCTGGAATAGTTGCTGGCTTATTTCTGTAGACTTTAGACTTGACGTAGCCCCACAAAAAATAGTCTAAAGGCGTTAAATCGCATGATCTTGGTGGCCAACTTACGGGTCCATTTCTTGAGATGAATTGTTGTCCGAAGTTTTCCCTCAAAATGGCCATAGAATCGCGAGCTGTGTGGCATGTAGCGCCATCTTGTTGAAACCACATGTCAACCAAGTTCAGTTCTTCCATTTTTGGCAACAAAAAGTTTGTTAGCATCGAACGATAGCGATCGCCATTCACCGTAACGTTGCGTCCAACAGCATCTTTGAAAAAATACGGTCCAATGATTCCACCAGCGTACAAACCACACCAAACAGTGCATTTTTCGGGATGCATGGGCAGTTCTTGAACGGCTTCTGGTTGCTCTTCACCCCAAATGCGGCAATTTTGCTTATTTACGTAGCCATTCAACCAGAAATGAGCCTCATCGCTGAACAAAACACGCGCGCGAAACACATTTCGAACCGAACACTGATTTGGTAATAAAATTCAATGATTTGCAAGCGTTGCTCGTTAGTAAGTCTATTCATGATGAAATGTCAAAGCATACTGAGCATCTTTCTCTTTGACACCATGTCTGAAATCCCACGTGATCTGTCAAATACTAATGCATGAAAATCCTAACCTCAAAAAAATCACCCGTTAGTATATTAATTTAAAGTTTAATTTAATTTCATTACTTTTTTCCATTTGCATTTTCGTAAAAATGCGGATGTAGAATTGGTCAAAATATTGGTGAAACCTGAAATTTGTACTTAACATTCAAATTCACAGTAAAAGCAGCCACGATGTTGTCGAAATAGGTTTATAGTTTTTTTTGCAGATCTTTTACGAAACATGACTTTATATCTGTCCAGATGAGTACTAAGCACCTTAAGTGTAAGGATCATGAAAAAACTATCTCTCAAGAGATTTTCTTATCAAAATCAGAACTCTATGTTACTGAGCCCCATTTTGTGTTTACTGAAAAGAAAATTCAGTGATATATATATGTCATTTATTTTTATTTGGACATCAATCTCTAATAGAGATCTATTTTGTTACTGTTAGTTTAATATGAAATGCAATTTATGTTTGTGTATTGAACTTTTCCCCGTATTCTAGTATGTAAAATACTATCGATTTTTGTAGTTATCTCTTAGACATGGTGGGCGTTATGCATCATTGATTCATTTGCTGTACTCAAAATTTTGTTCCACAATATTAGTTTTACGCTATTTCATAAGGGGTCGTGGTTGAACCGCTGCTGTTTTTTGTAAATTTTTTATCCCGTTTATTGAATGCTTGATTGATTGACTAATTTAATTTCAATGCTGAGGCGCGAGTTAAATGATCGCGCCGGTTGAATGAGAGTGCGTTTTATCGCTAAACGAGGTTCGACAGAAAGTATCCCTCTTGATAACATTGAAAGTAGCAAGCGACTACTTAAATTGTTGTTTCCTCGATACGAATTTTATTGGGTTTTATAATGCCAATAATTTTATAAATTACTGAATACGTTTAAAATGAAATCATTACAAGTTTTATAGCAAACTCATTTGAGGGTGGTTCATAAATTGGAAAATTGGTGAAAACAAAAAATAACAAATTTACGTATTGTAGACATGTTTTGTATTGCGCGTTTTTATTCACAATGAAATTGTTAACTTGTTGGTCAGTATAATATTTATTTGCTTAACGGTCAAGGATGGAGGAAATGTTATGATTTGAGAATCTGTGGCTGCACTGGAGTAGTGTTTGTGAAGGGGAAAATGAATCGTTATTAATATAAGAATATATTATATAAGGATCGCGGCCCACATTATACAAGGTTGGCTGCTTTACTATGCTCCACGACAATTAAATAGTTCATTACAAAGCCTTATTTTAGTGCTTAGTTATAGGTTTTCTTTTAATGGCTTTTTGTGGGCGTGGCAGTGGTTTGATTACGCCCATCTACGAAGTCGTAATTTTGTTTGTCAAGGAACATGTGTACCATCAAAGATATCTTAATTTTTACTCAAGTTACAGGTTGCACTTATGGACGGACCCACATACAGTCACCCGGATTTCAAATTTTCCCGTCATCATATACATATATCCTGATGTCTGTCTGTTATACTCTGTAGCAACCTATTGCAAGAGTATAAAAATGTAACGAAAAAATTCAACATTCATTATTCGACGAAATCGTAAATGAATTACACTCAAATTTTGTATTTTACTAAGTTATATTTTAGGCCATTTAGTTTAATAACAGTAATTTACTTCCCGTCACAGAAAATTATATTAAAATCATCCTCAAATGAGATATATCTGACTCAACCCTCACCGAAGAGGCTAAATTTAATATATTGAAGTGATGCGAAAAACGTCAACCAGATGATCGGAATTGATGATATTGACCATATACACAGTCTATCCTTCGAATGTTAGATTCTGAGCAATTTTTGGTCGTCAATCAATTTATGCGGAACAAATCGTGCACACACCTTTCGTAAGCCCAAATGTTCGGTCAAAATGCGATAAATTTTGGAGATGTTCAATTCCATTTTCATGGATTTCAATGATGATTGCGGCTGAATTTGGATGAATTCATGCACAGTTTCGATGGAATTTCCGGTGATCCGAATTTTGATTGGTTCACATGTTGATTGTCATTTATGTCCTGACGACCATTTTGAAAACGTTGAAGCCACTCGTGCACTCTGCTGCGGGATAGGCAATCATCGCCATAAACTTGTTTCATCAATTGAAACGTTTTGGTAAAAGTTTTAGCAATTTTAAAACGAAGCTCAATGTTGGCTCTTTTTCGCACGGAAACACAAACATTCTGACACTTAAAATGCAATAACTTCACTTCCAATCAATGAAATGTCATGAAATTCTCACTGGTCAATCGATAAATATAGCATATTCTAACGCACCAGTCAACATATAGATGGCGCCACCAGGGGGCGCTAGATTCAAAAAGTCCTGTTTACTTTGGTTTGTAACGCTTTTAATAGGTGTATAGGAGATATGTGTTAAATTGACTCGATTTTATTTATTTTTGGCATTAAAACATAATAAAACAAAAACATATGATCTCTGAATTTCATTAAGGTACCTCAACATCAACAATACAAGTAAATATATAAAGAGTAAAGTCAAACGGATATTTGAAAATTATTTATAAAGTGGCTAGGGCAAGATTCGTTACAAAAAAATATGTCCACATTTCCGGTAACTGGTGGCTTGAATAGTTATAGCTCGATTTGGATAAGTTTTAGTCTTAAGGTGGCACACCCCAAAGGTAATATTCAAACAAAGCTTTAGCAGGAAATATTGGTAGGTTGTAGACTTGTATACTATTTGGAATTTCATTTTCGATTTTTCAAATTTCGCACTGTAACATGGGATAATTATCTTGTATAGCAAAATTGAAATTGATTGAAATTGGTAAAGTATGCCCGGAGACATGTGATTATACATAAAGGTGGTCGTTTCCCGCTCATTGTTCAATTTTGCCACCTGTTCTTATAAAGGCCTCTTGTATAATTTTGGGTGTAAAGTTTAGCTTTACTGATTTATCGAGTAGTTTTTAACAATATAATTATGTGGAAAGTGGTCGTGGTTTTCATCCAATGGCCACGCCACATTTGAAAAAAATGTCATACCATAAGTGGCCCTCATTATTCCGATTCGTAGCATATAAAATATAACAGTTTCGGATCTTAATTTTTAGCTTATGACGTTTTGTAAACGCAACAGTGGTCTACGAACTCATCCCTCCTTGTTTATATGAAAACGTGTACAAAGTTTAATTACAATATCTCCGTTTTTATTCAAGTTGCAGACCCACTGTCACTCGGATTTTAACTCCGTCTGTCATACTGATCATTTATAAATATACATATATATAACTTCAAATCTATGATATCTCGATTAGTGATACGCACAACCGTTAGGTGAACAAACCTGTTATACTCTGTGGCAACATATTGCAACAATATGATAAAGAACAACACCTTCTTTAATTGTATAAAATCACACATATTTATTTAAATTTTAATTAAAAGCACTTATTCTTACGTAACATAGTTAAGAGTATTTCCTTATTCACTTAACACTACTAGAGCATGGCGGGTACTCCAGCCATGCTGCAGTTTGCTTTGGTTTAGAACTGCACAGCACATCTCCTATTACTCATTCTTCTTTCTTTACGGTTATCGTGCTTCGTTTTTACTGCAGCCAGATATCCTCTTGGAACGTTGTTTTATCGCCACTCTGGGTTATATAGTTGGCTGCGCTGAAGCCGTTCTCGAGCATCTCACAAAGTGCCGTTATATAATTCTGCGCCATTTGTAGCGTCTCATATTTGGACAGTTTTTGATCAATCGTAGGAGCGGGCACCACTTCTCGCAGGCGGTCGAAGGCCTCATTCAGACCATTCATGCGTTTACGTTCCCGTGCATTTGCTGCTTGGCGCCGCCGCTTAAGCACAGTAGGGCTAGGAGGTTGCAAAGCGGTATCTGGTCTTTTTGTCAGTGATTCTTTGCAGAAATGACCGCCAGAACGTCTGCTGGATTTAGCAGGTTTAGTTGTCACAGGTGAACCAGACACACTGGGTGTGGTGCTGGTAGATCCAGTTTCATTACAGGAACCTATACTGGTATTAAAATCATAGTGCTGCTGGAGCTGTACCGATTTATAGGTGTAGTTTTGATAGAGTTCGGCTTCGGAGATGTGTTGTAATGGGTTGCCTTGCGTATAGCTTACAGCTGAAGGCCAGTCGCGTAACATTTCACAATTTTCTTTGTAGCCACTCACATCGATGTGCGCGTAGCTGGGACTACTTATGCAGCGTTGCGACCCATCCTCCTCAGAAGACGCGTAAGATAAATCACTAAAATTGGTTGCAAATGTGTTAAACAAGTGCGATTGTTGACTTTGTTGCCGTAAGATCTTTTGCTGTAATTCTAAAGAGCTAGCGTTCAAGTTCATATTCTTTTGATCCTCACTTCACTGTATTTCAACACGGACTGGTTGTTCGTCTAAGCTACTTTCGCCATTGAAGTGTTCAAAAATACTCCGTCATCGAAAATATTTAAAAGGCCAACTGTTCATCTGCGCGCGTTCTAGCTGCCATTTGGCTGTCGGAATCCCCGCTGATGGTCTGCAAAGCAAATTTTGACCAACTGGCACGCGAGAGACACGAGCGCGCGCGGCAGACATCCCTCATTGAGTCGGCGTTGACCATATGGTCGCAGTCAGCTAGCCGCAATATAAGAAAACAAAGCAAAGAAAAAAGTAAAATAAAATATTACATTGAAAAAGTGCGATAGGAGGAACGTAAAACAGTTAATTTAAGGATCATCACAATTAACATATCAGTAGCGGCAGGATCAGTGCCACACTTCTTAGTGCCCATAGTGGCTATTACCTCAACGGGAATTAAGGGTTGGCTTTCGTGCAAGTCACCTTTGTGTAACCTGCGCTTGGCCGTCCTGCCTCTACGTTGTTTCTTCCCTAAATTGAGGCTATCATGGAATGCGATCGTATAATTTGTGACTTTCACGGTTAGTGGCTCTCTATAACCGCTCCACCGCAAATAATAAAAATACGAACAACAGCAACTATTCACAAACATCAAGAGAAGAATAAATTGTAGTTCGTGTCATCGTTGACTCTTCGGCCATATGTTGCACTCAACGCACTTACAGGCTCTCCAGTGCGCGCTAAAATTGCCGTTATCCTCACCCCAATGCCTATGCTCTTCCTGCATTCAATGTACATTCGGATACCCTTAAGTATTACTCCCTGAGCTCTCGTTAACGTTTATTAGTGTTGAGTGTAATGATTGTTATATTTTTGTTATAGTATAGTTGGAGTTGCTACTGGCTTTACTATTTTTATACCCTGAACAGGTTTGCCACGAAGTTTGTAACACCCAAAAAAAAGCGTCGACTTACTATGGCATATATATATGTAGCTGCTATACAAACTGAACGATCGGGATCTAGTGCTGGTATGGAAAACTTTTGCATTTGACGTGGTATCTTCACGAAATTTGGTATAGATTATTTTCTAAGGCAACAATGTAATCTCCGAAGAAATTGTTCAGATCGGTTAACTATAGCATATAGCTGCCATACAAACTGAATGATCGGAATCAAATGATTTCATGGGAAACTTCTTCATTTGACGATATATCTTGACGAAATTTGACGTGGATTACTGTTTAAGGTAATAATATAATATCCAAAAAATTGTTCAGGTCGGAGTAGTAAAGCACATAGCTTCCATTCAAACTGAACACATGGTTACTAAAAGAAATGCACCTGTGAAGAGTATATTAGCTTCGATGCAGGCGAATTAAAAAAATTTTATTGTTGTTTTTGTCTTTATTACTGTTTATTTCATTATCTTTTGCGTTACCTTACCGTGTTTTAATATTCTATTTGTAGCTTTATTCTTGGTTGCAAAGTTTTGAAAGTTGTGCGGAAATAAGCCAACGAACTTGACATTGAAAGCCTTTAATTTTCACCTTATTCACTTAGGTATTTATCATGGCAAAGCACTAACCGATTCGTTCGATAATTTTCGATAGTCTTTCTGGTATTTAAGCCAAGATTTCATTCAGAAAGACTGAAATGTAAAACATAAATAAATTGGCAAAACTAAGCGTATAAAACCCAAAATGTTGGCTTCAATAATTTCACAGAGAACTGTAAAATAATCTAATTTTGGTAACATTTTGTAAATTTGGTAAGTAAAATCTATTTTAATTTTTTTACGTTTTGTGACAATGATTGTAGTCTTGCCCACATAATACCTTAAGAAATTGTATCTTTTACAATTATACTTGCAATTCCTACTTATACATACATATGTCAACACTATTTTGCACTCTTCCATGTTTCGGCCGAATTCCTTACTTGCCTTCGAATATTTATAATAATTTGCCTGGCAAACCTGAATTACCTAATGAAATAAAATAATATAAATATATTATTAGGATAAATAATAAATAAATAGTTCACAAAATCGCTCATTCCAAGTTTAGTATTTCATGTTTAGTTTAGAAAATATAATTTTACTTAAGAGTAATAAAATTACTGGCTGCTTTAATAAAAAATGTGAAGATTTGTTTAATAAGATTTTTTGAATATAATATGTGTTTCTTAGAAAATATATTCATAAGAAGCACTACGTTTATGTATGTAGTGACAGGCGGGCAGTGTAACCATAATGCTGATAAAATATCATTTGGATTTAATTAATACATTAAAACAAAAAAGACGCCCTAAAATTGTAATTAAATTCCCCGTGTAAAAGATATTTAAAAAAAAACATGATTTGATAAGTTGCTAGAACTGTCCTTAATTACTATGCGATCTGTCAATGAGTTTGCTTACAACAGCTGCTGAAGTCGGCATATGGATAAAAATATGGAACAAAGAATTTGTCTTAAATTTTATATTGCTAACCAAATTTCGTGTGCGGAATCGTTGTGAGTGAATCACCGTAAATGCAATTTTATCAAAAACACAAGCCTACGAGAGATACAAAGCCTTCAAAGACTGTCGAGGGATCGTTGAAGACATGCCTCCTTCTTGATGATATTCGACCTCTTCAATTGATGAAAATTTTAAGAAAGTGAAGGATATGAATTCTTTTCAAAAAGAGTACGATTGTGACTTAATTTAAAGTCAAAAACGCAATGAATACCATCGAACAACTACCATATTCACCAGATTTGGCTACGTGTGATTTTTTCTTGTACGTCAAACTGAAATTGCCAACTCGTGGAATCCGTTTTCTGTCGATCGAAGAGATAAAACAAAATTCGCTGAAGGAGTTAAAGGCCCTCCCAAAAGGTGATTATGAAAAGTGTTTCGAGGACTGGAAAAATCGTTGGCATAAGTGTATTACATCTGGTGGGGATTACTTTGAAGGCGACAAAATAAATGATGAAGAAATAAATCTTTTGCATTTTTTTACACTTTCCGGTACTTTTTTGTCACAAAGAATATGTATGTAAATAGTTAGTATATTCTTATAAATTCAACTTATTTTAACACTATTACTAATCGAGATAGACATGCTCTAGTATGGAATAAGTAGTTTATAAGAATAGTATTCGTTTAATTCCCAGATGTTAAATTTATCAAAATCTGTGGTTCATGACATTGTGACGGAGCACTTGAACATGCGCAAGGTAAGCGCGAAGATGGTCCCAAAAGTGCTCACTGACGACCAGAAATTGCGGAGAGTGGAAGTGTGCCAAGAATATTTGAGCGTAACGTTATCACAGGTGATAAGTCATGGATCTTTGAGTATGATCCCGAGGCAAAGAAGCAATCTTCAGACGTTATTCCGTGACGCCTTCAATGCCTGAAAGCATCTCTGTCGCTGACAGCGCTGCATTGACGCAGAAGGGCCTATTTTGAAAGTTTTTAAAGAACTGTAACGATTGGTTCAATATTTGTATTTTAAATCGACTCAGTTTTATTACTTTCGGGACAAACCCTGTAAGAGTATAATATAGAGTAAAGAGGTGTTCCGCTATTTGTTCGCTATTTCACAAAGCGTAACATTTGACTGTTCAACTTTTTTCGTCCTTCTTGTAAAGTGTACGCTTTGGTTCACTTTTTAGTTTCAGTCCAGATGCAACATTAGCTAGGCTTTCGTGCTTTGCACACCAGATGCCCAACATAGTGGTTTCTGCTGTTTTTCATTGTTTCTGTGAACTTATCCTTAGCACTTCATTCATTAAATATCCCGTATTAACCGCTCGGCTCTCAGTCGGGTTAAAATGAAACAAGTTAATGGCGCAGTGTGTTTAACAGGACTATGCCAATGTGCATTTATGTACATTCTTGCAATGGCCGTTACACTATTCTTATATGTGTATGTACAGAAGAATAATTAGGTACATTTATAGATTTGTAGATATACTTGTACTACAGAGCATATACATATGTACATAACTTCGAGTGTGGCTTTGTATAAATTTTTTTTTAAGTTGGTCATACCTCTTGTCCCTTTACTTCTGTCCTTCTTTCCATTTTTAATGTCCAAATTGTTTATATGCTTATGTTTCATTTACAGTGTGTTCTTTTCTCGATGAAAATGTTGTTTTATTATATGATAACATAGCACAAAATTTAAATACACCATACATAATAATATTACATAATATATCGGGATACAATTTTGCAGTAATAATTCCTTTAAAGTATGGCATCTTTTGACCGAAAATTGTCCAAATCCAACCAAATATGTTCAAGCCTCTAGGGACCGAATATGTGGGCCCCAGTATCTACAGGTGTAGTTAACTTTTGACCGGAAATATCGATCAATGCATGAGATGTACAATTGAAATTCAGAGAGAGTCTTGTGCTGACAATAGTAATTTTGTGTATCAAAAACGTATTGAATCGAGTCAATATTTCTGTGAGCCCGCATATACCAAATATAAAGATTTTCGAACTTCCATCTGACTTTATGCCGGATATATCGGCCAATATTTCAATTATCTCACTTTAAATTACAGAACGTGGTTTACACATAACAATGTATCTTTGTGCCTAAAATAGATACAATTGGGTGAAAACTTGACCGAACCCCATATAACTATTACCAGGATTTTCGAACATCCGATACATACATATATAGTATAAGTATATATAAAACTGCTTAGATTTCGATACTTTTACATTTTACATCTTAAGATATTTCTTTGGATTTGATGCTTACTTGTTGCAAGAACACAAAATGTTCGGTTACACCCCTTTCTTACCTTTAAATTTTAGCTCAGTTCTACCCTCTATTTATTTGCTAAGTCTTACGACAGTGTTAACTACTTTGTGATATGCTGAGCTCGTTTTAATGTGTTGGCTGTCCAGATAAAGTGCTAGTTGATGATATAAGAACGTACATAGTAAGTGGAAAAAATTCTGATTCAGCTTAAATTTTTTCCCGGTAAGTTACTTTTATAAGTTAAGAAACAAACAGATGTCGTATGTCGGTTTGGGGTATACCACAACCTAATTGAACCGATTTGACGGTAGTGATGATAGAGGTGTGGGCCAGTTCGTTCTCCTGGTAGACAACCACTTTTTAGTTCCGTAATTGAGGCTGTTTTCTGCATTTCAGCGCCCAATCGCACAGTGGTCGGTCTTGTATGGAATCGGCGGCCAAAAATAATTCAACTGGCTATATAAAAGTGAAATTGTTGCTAAATTTTTTTAAAATCTCCCTCTCCCATTTCGCACTCCGCCACCCGCCTCTTGATTATGAATTTTATTTAATTATATTAAATTAAAAAAAAATTATTAACGAAAAACGAAATTTTTTGAATATTATTCATCTAAATCAAAAACTGATTTTATTTTGCATGATCGTTTTGTTCGACTGGTGATGAAAGGATCTGAGCTCAAAAGCAATCGGTTGAACAAGTTCTGATTTGTAGTAACCCGTTAGTTCTTTCGTGTATGATGGAGTCGATACATCTTAAGGTCCTTTTTGCTTGACTCAGCAGATTGTTCTGAGAGCTCTCCAATTGAAACTAGCGCATATTGAATAACTTCGGGAGCGTGAATTAAAGTTTAATAGACTGACGAAGGAAGATAATACGAGGAAAGTTTTAAAGTTAATTCCGTTGCAGGATCTAGCTCAAATCTAATGCATTTAGGGTTGATTGAACGGATTCCTTTTGAAGTTGAATTCAAACAGGACCGCCATCAAATCCACATTTTCCTATGTAATTAGAGGACTCATTGCGTTCACTAACTACATCGCTTTGCTACTCTAAAATTTGTGACGCAGTGTGGTTCAATAATTTTTTTAGCTCAACTTCAACATCAGATTCTGAGACTTTTATTTGCTCAGGATAACTGTTTTTCCTTTAAAATGTTATCATAGTAAATTTGCTTCGGTGATTAGTGATATTACTGCACACTTTTTCTAAAAACCACAATTCAAAAATATATAGGCGGGATGTGTCTGAATAAAACTACGTATAAAACAAACATTTCTTCTCAATATTCATTTCGATTTGCGGCATTTAAAAAGATTTTATATTGAAATTTAATATATTATAAGAGATAATTTTTAAGCTATTGTCACTGCACAGTCCGCGTGTTTCTATTGTCTCACTTTTCTAGCTATTCGTAGCGTGTATGAATGGATATAGAAAAAATGAATTCACCGTTAGTTTTATTGTTTTTTTTTTAAGAAATAGCTTTGATCTGACAAGTTTTTGCTCTTATCCAGAAAATAGTGGCCTATTTCTACTCCTTTGTCTCTGATGTGTACACGTGGATATATGGGCCTTTTTGAGATATCGCTTGAACAGCTTCTAATACTGCCAACCGAAAACATAATACGGTAGCAATACTCCATGTACAGTTTTAAGATATAGTATGTAAAGTATATACGAAAGTTGGACTTCAAAAAAAGTTTTTTTTTAAGTAAGGGTGTGGCACATTAATTAACCAATTTATCTCTTAGTACGCGATGATTATTTCATTGGGATAAATGAATGTGAGATCAGCAGCGTAGCTACAAAACCGTTCGAAGATAAATGATGTTCAATTAGAAGCCGATCAGCTTCACTTCTTTGGGTTAAAACAAGTTTTTACTTTTTGAAGTTAATTTTATTCATTGTTCTTAAACTGAAACAGTTGCAAATAAATATGCAACAAATATGACGGACCAAATTACCCATAACAATAAACTCGCCAAAGTGCCAAAATCCAAGCTGAGACCAAAGTGTAAATTCAGTGTATCTAAGCGATGAATAAACCAAACGTGTTAGCTACACGTGAGCATCATTACCGTAAGAAAACAATGTAAGAAGTACAAATACACATATCGACAATGAAGTAGGGACCTAGGACACATAATTTTGTAGGTAGGTAGGACATGTTCGCAACAGATCAACCGCAACCATTTGCTTGAAAATGCTTCGTTATCGGACAGCTTTTGTTAGATTCAGCTCATTTTGAAACACTCATACAGTCGACACTTGTTTAATTCTGAAACCATTCGAATAAATCCATGACTCATTACCTATCATGTTGGCACAGACATGTTTCGAAGCAACGTTATCGTAGTTTTTTAACTTTTCTCTGGACCAATCGACACGAGCCTTTTTTGAGCTATTTACAATAAAATGTTAGTGCAATATTGAATGTATACTAGTCTCATAATTATCTTAACCCTCGATAGGCCACATGACGATCTTGCAATATCAGTTTGCGCACAGCATCAATAGTTTCCAGAACAAAAACCGATTTTCAACGACCTTCACGAAATTCGTCTTGGGGTGATCTACGACCTTAATTGGATTAACCATACCATTCATAAACACTGGCCCTGTATGAAGCTTGATTCAAATAAATTGAATTAAGTTCAATGATTGCTGGGTTATTCCAAGCCAAAAGTTGTAAAAAGTAATCGGACGAAAATGTTCCCGATTTAATTCAAATTTTTTGCCGAAATGAACATTTTAAGTAACTGTAAACAACACAAATATGTCAAAATGTTCTGAATATGTGTAATAACAAAATTGTCAAACTTTACGATCAAACTAGGGTTACCAAATCCCGAAATATAAAAGGCAACCTACGTATAAATGCATATAAACGATCAGGATGATGAGATGTGCTGAAATCGGAGACACTGCCATACCATTAAGCGAAAACCTATAAAGTGTTATAACTAAGCACTAAATTAATATATTGAACTGTAATTTGAAACAGGAGATCGCAGTAGCATGGGACACCTGTGTGGTAAAAGTTTTGAAAAAGTGGGAGTGGCCGCACAACCAATAGGTTTAAGGTACATATTTCCCAAACCAGCCATTCTAAAATAACAAAATTCACTATAAATGAATCCTATGCCCCTACCAACAAAGTGAAAATAAATACATATAATAGGATCTTCATATCATAGAGCTGTCTCAAAGCTTTATAGGAGCCGGGGTCAAAGTTGTACAATGGGTTTGGTACCGCCCCTTTCAGGTGATATCTCCTATCTCGTTACCCTCTCGACTGATTTCAACCAAACTGAGTACATGAACACTTGACCTAGACCTATATTGCAACTAATGATAGAATTTTCGAACATCCGGTTGACTTTACTCCATATGATTGGTGATACTTTACTCCATATGTTTGGTTTGGTTTGGTTTAAGGTACCACAATGAAACCCAGTGAACATTATTTTGTATGTGGCTTGATAATAGTTAATGGAAAATCGTAAGGTATTTCCCTGCCTTTGATTCCTGCAAGTTGCAAGAGTACAAAATGTTTGGATGCACAGAAACTTAGCCCTTCCTTACTTGTTTTTACTGTTATATATTAACCAAAATGAAATACTACAGTTTCAAAAGAGCAAATCAACTTCTTCTTCTTTGTCATGTTTTACATTCATATTTGTATTTTAGTATTATTTGTACCTATTTTATTGGTCATGTGCATTTTTGAGTTCTTTTCATAACTATAAAAATGTAATGACTTTGTTTAGTTCAAACGTTTTATTTACTTATTCAACAGTGGAAAAAATTAATATTTTATTGAAATTTGACAGGGTAACTATTTTAGTGGCCGTGTGCGTAGATGCCTAATATTAAAACCAAACACTTCATTTTGTTTGCTTTCTGTACGGTTTGCTAAATTTTATTGAATATACATACATCTGTATATGTTTCTAAGCTTAATAATTAGACAATTAAAATGATGAACAAGAAATCAACATCACACACACTTTCTCATAAAGCCACTTTCATACCCTTACATAAAAACAAAGCTAACACAAAATCTCTAACACCCGAAAGCAGTACAAGACAAAGCGCCTTAACACTGACTCAATTAATCAATTCGACTGGATAGTAATTAATCAATTGCGCCATTCATTGGCAGATACCATAAATGACTTTCGTAATGACAGTGTTCTGTTAAGGCGGGATTTGGCCTGAGATGGCGTCGTCTGTCTGCGATACCGGAAAGTATTTTAATCAATGAAATATTATCGATATATCTACTTTACCATTTTAGGGACAATTCTGTAATAAGATACTTGTTGTTTAATTTGTTGTTGCTACGTCTTTGGTTCTCAAATATAAAGTGATTGTTAGCTACAATTTCTCATGTTGCGCTTCAAAGAAAGACTTCTTGCCAAGGTAGGCGAAGGCGAATGGAAGGAATGCTGGGGAATTAATGTCTGCTTAGGTTGACAGTCGGGTTTTAGCTTAATTCGCTTGCCTTATGGCTATTATGTCAACGATGATTTGCACTCTTGACGTCAATTGCTTATTAAAATATTGTTAACTTTGCTTTGCTTCTTCAAAAGCTGGTAAATCAAAGCCTTATCGCCTTAGCTCTTGCTAGGGTAGTTGTTTTTTTTATTAAGAACTTTCTTGAGGCAGTGGCTTGACGAAATTTAGTATTAAGCTGAATATTTGTTTTATGTAGATATTCAAATGTCGGCTATTGAATGCTTGCGAAGATCAAATATGTATAATTATATTTGGTTGAAATAAATTATAAACGGTTTAAAAAATAAGCAAATACTATTATACAGCTACATATAAGTTTGGTATATGAAATAAATATTATTGAATAGGTTTCTGTATCTCTAAGACTATAATATTATTAGTGTTTATATAACGAAATGAATAGTTTTAGAAACATTTGCCAAAGTTTTGTAAATTCATTCCTTAGTATTACTATGTATCTATTTTTATATTTTGAACAGGGAGTATTAAGTTTGCCATGATGTTTTAACACTTAGAAGAAAACGATGTTGGTATATACGTGAACTAGTCCTCAGATATCGATCTGAAATTCCACGTCCTTTTCTATCACAGAAAGAGCTCACCTATCGGAACTACCGATAACGGGCCACTGTAGCATATAACTGCTTCAAAAACTGACCGACAGTCAACAATCTCCGAAGAAATTGATCAAATCGGACCACTATAGAATATAGCTGCCCTGCAAATTGTTCTATAAAAATCAAGATACATATCTTTTTATATATTTTTACGGTATAAGAATGCATCTCTAAAAGGAGCAGGCGAAGTTAACGTATTTTCTTGTCCTTTAGAAAGTTGAGTTTCATTATTTGGTAATGACGATACAAAGTGATTTCAGAATGGCTGTGCGTCCGACTATTTGTCCGTGAAAACGTTAACTTGATTAGTAATTGAAATATCCTGATAAAACTTTTCACTCGTTGAATATCGTATTGCAGATTAAGCTACAAACCTTGAATATGTTAAAGCGGAATGACGTCTGAGCTGCAAAATATTTTGGAGAAGTGGCCGTGAACTCGCCCTCTTTTAGATTTGATATAAATTTTATATCATAATTTACAGTATATATACAAACATTAATGAAGATATCGAATTGAAACTTAAAACTAATAGTTATTGTCATGAATGTCAATGCTACACTATAAATATTAGTTGATTTTATGCGGAATATTTTGATAACTATGTTGAATTTTTTATTGGCAATTTTTTTAAATTTTCCGGCACCATTTCCATGCAAAATTCCAAGAGTTTCTAATGTTATTCTTTGATTTATGGCACTATTTTATTCAATATTTTACAAAATCTAATTTTTGAGTTTAAGTGCCTGTGCACTGTTTGTTTGGAAATTTGCGAAACTTGCGTAACCTCTATTTATCCTCCTTTTAAATATCATATGTATGTACATTAGAGTGAGTATAAAACGATTGTTTTTTTCCTTGTTATTTTGAAAATGTGTTGATTTTATTCTTATTATCAGATAGAGTTTATTTTAGGACAGACTTTCTTAGAGGTGTCTACCAACCAATTTTTGGAAGTATCAAGCGAAAAAAAACATTTGTTTTTTGACCCACCTTGTGCATATACGATAGATCCATTTAAACAACATTTTTTGCAAAGCGATTATGGCAAAGCGTTCTTTTATTAATTCTTTATTACCTCATTAATAATGCAAAATTTACAGTTAGTTTCAAGCACATTTGCACAATACAACTTGTTTCATCGCTTCAATATCCGGTTTGCCAACGCGCAAATCAAATCGAAATTATTTAAATTTGAACGAAATATGAATTGTATAAGTTGTTCAAACATCTAAACAGTTCGCTTGAGATTTAAAATGTGTTGCAACAAATATATGAGAACAACAGCACGACACTCATACATGCCTACATTTACTGTTGCGTGATTTTTTGCTTGCATTTACTGAAGGAAAGACTGGTTTGAGTACAAAAAAAAACATTTATTGTTAATTATCGGTTAAAAATGCTCAAACAAGTAAAAAATAGTGAGATAATAATAAAAATTAAATGAGTCGTAATGTGATATTTATGAACTGCACAATCGAGCTTCGTTGCTTACAAAAAATTTACTGCCCAAATTCTAGATAAATACTTATGTGCACTCCAAACACATATGTCCACACATACATATGTTCATAAGCTATATACATATGTGCGCATATTAAACGCCCACCAGCCACTTGCAATTGTCTTTTTACCTGGGCACCTTTCCACAATTTGCTTACGTACTATAGGCAGCTCTAAATTCAATTTATTGCCACTATCATTCAATATTTTTCCAAAGTACAACACTTAATGTCATTTCTATGCATCCTACATAAACCAAATTAATAAAGCAAAGCCGCAAGAATACAATGAAAAGTCACACATTCTACAATAATACTTGTACATATGTATATACACAAGCGCCTTTGTGTTAATATGTATCAAAAATGTGGAAAATATTCGCAAAATTCCCAGTCATAAAACCACACTGAGGTGGCTGTGCATATATACATGTGTATATTAAGCCATAGACTTTATATATGTAGCTCTTCGTCATCGCATCCGCAAGCAACCGCTAACTGGAGCTCCAAAAGCGGCAAACGTCCTTGCAGACGCTACGTCATTGCTAAAGAGTTCTGCTTTCTGAATTATGTTGTGTGCTTTGTTTACCATTTCTGCGATGCTTTAATTTTATTGGCATTCTCATTAGCTTTGTAGTCTTAAGTTGAGTTGCGTGATATTTACTTGTAACATCTTACTTAGTACCAAAAGAGTAATAAAATTTATGTTTATGACTCAACAATTTACCCTTGTCTACATACATACATATGTATGTACGTCGAATAGTTCAGAAGCGATGAGAAGCCGGATGGTGCAAATTGCTGAGTTGTCAACTCTGTTGTAAGAAAATATTGAGTTTGACTTGTGCGAGAGCAGGTGTCAAAGGGCAATAATAGCTGAGAATCCCCAGAGTCAATCAGAAGCGTTGACAATTAACGGCGATGTACCACTAGAGAAAGCCAGGTTTTTAGATAGCGATCTATGATTAAAAGCTATTAGAACGAGTAAGGAAGAGCTAATTTCGGGTATAACCGAACATTTCATACACTGACAACTTGTCAGGACAAAAGGCAGCGAAGTAAGGATTAGGTCTAGGTCGAGTTTTCACCCGATTTTATTCATTTTAAACGCAAATATGCACCATTATAATAAAAACGCGCTCTTTCAATTTTATTAAGATATCTCACAGTGTAATTCGAAAATCTTTATATTAGGTATATGGGTGCTAAGCGAAGTATTGACCCGATTCAACTTGATTTTAACACCCAGGCATATTACTATCCGGAAAGAACTCTCTCTGAATCTCAATTATATATCTCTCATCGACCGATATTTTCGGTAGAAACTCAATTATAAGAATTGGGTCAACATATTCAGTACCTAGGGTCTTTAACAATTTTGGTTCCATTTACACAATTTTTAATCATTAGGTGGCACACCTCTAATTCACTATTCGTGCAAAGTTTTATCCTGATATATATGTATTAATTCGTTCTTGATTTTTTTTGCCAAGGAAGGTAGCGTGCACGAACGGACGGAAAGAAAGACAGTAACCCGGATTGCAACTCGTCTCACCATCCTGATCATTTATATATATATGTATTTAGGCTACCATATTCCCTGATTTGTCAAGCAATTCCCTGATTTTGACCTTCGGCACTAGTTCCCTGGCTTCCTCCTTTTTTGCGAGTGCGTGAAAAAAGTGAGCATCACAGCGTGTTAGTCTACTTGGGCGTTTTAAATTTGCGTGCCACGCGTAGGATGCGTTTACATGAATCATATAATTCCTGGTTGCGTTCCAAAGCCCGACCAAGTTCAACCGGTTTTTTTCGGTATGAAATTCCTGCGCAAGTTTTCAATTTACATATATAATTTACTAATCACCGTGTGTTCACAGCTATTATACTTCATAAATTGAATCCAAATCCGAAATGGGCAATTTTTTACGCCTTCACCGTAACATCTGTGAGGGTGTGTTTTATAGACCTTATACATAGGTTATGTTACCATTTGCATTTTTGTTTCTTTAATGAATGATGATGAGCTGATTCGCATAACTACATTATAAGGATGATATATTATATTTTGTTGAATATATATTAACAAAAATTTAGTCTTCGGTTTCGGTGAAAAAATATTCTATTTTTATCCTATTTTTTTGCAACTAAAGATGGCTTTGCTGATCTGAAATTATTATTTTCCGGCAATATTTTTTTATTTCATGAATTTACGAATATAAATAATAGCTTTTTGGATTCCTACTAGATCACTTATATTTATTTAAAATGCATAAAGTTGTCAAAGCTTTGCAAAAGAGAATTCAACAAAATTTCATTCGTTTCACTTTAACCAGACAGGTGTAAAAAAATGGCGCATCTTGGTGAAATTGATCCTGACTCTCCTGATGGTCTGAAAAAAAAAACTGAAAGAAATTCTTAATCAGTAAGGATGCTGTTATATGTAGTCCCTACCTCAGGGAACACGAAAAAATTTTTTTTTTGACTGCCTGAAGATAAAAATCATTTTTTACGGTTTTGCCGGTACCGTGTGGAAAAAAGTAGTTTCAAGAAAAACGCGTTTAAAAAAGTGAGTCTACCTACCTACCGGGCTGGGTACTACGTCACTTAAGTAACTGTAGCTCTTAAAATAATTTTAATTTTAAAAAATCCTTTGGAGGATATGTTCTTAAGGGTCTGAACTTTAAATATATGAAAAAAAATCGAATTTTTCAAAATTCCAGAGTAGAATACCCCCTTAAAAGTACAAATAATTTTTGTTGAAGTAAATTTCAGGAGTTTATAATTGAAATGATGTGCCATACTTTTAATTTCAAATTTCGTTGTTTATCCTACACTATTTATTTAAGACATTATTAAATGGTTATACATATACCCCAAAGAAAGATACCGTAAAGTGTGAAAATTTAAAAAATACCAACAAATAACAAATTCGGGTGTAATCAAACATTTTATACACTCTCAATTTTCAAAGATCAAATCCGAAAGCATTTATTCAGGTGTTGGCAAAACTGTGTATTAACAAGTAAGGAAGAGCTAAGTTCGGGTGTAATCGAACATTTTATACTCTTGCAACTTGCAGGAATCAAGGCAAGGAAAATACCTTAAGATGTAAGACGTCAATCGAAATCCAAGCAATTTTATATATGCATATACTGTATATAACTCATATGCACATAAGGTTGGTTAGAAAAGGAAGTTGGGGTAGTATCGACCAAATTTTATCTATTTTTTCCAATATCACATACTAAAAAACTAATCATATAGAGAAAAGTCAGCCAGATGTTCGAAAATCCTGATATTAGTTATATGGGTGGTAAGTCAAGTTTTCGCTGAAACTTATTTATTTTTGGTACTAAGATGCACTGCTATGAGTAAAACACGATAGGTCATTTTCAATGAGATAGCTCACATTATTGACCGATATATGCGGTACAAAATTACCCGCAAGTTCGATATACTTTATATATGGAGACTAAGGGAAGTATTGGTCCGATTAAACCCATTTTTGACATACAGACATACCATTGTCAGAGAAGTAATATCCCAGAATTTCAATTATATATCTCGCAATAGACTGATATTTTCTAATAAAAGTCAACTATAGCTACCGATTTGTGTCCTGGAAACAGAAGGTGTCAAATGGAATTTAAAATTGTGCTATATGGGAAGTAGGCGTGGTTATTGTCGCTCATTTTCGCAGCATGACATCGGAATATGAAGAGAATGTCACCAAAAAGCGGGCCACCCCCATCGTTCAATTTTTACCCTGGCTCCTGTAAAGCGTTGTCATACCATCTAGGCGCAAAATTTTTACGTTTCTGATGCATTTAGTTATTGATTTATCGCGCCTTTAATAGTTTTGAACAGTATCGTTATATGGGGAGTGAACGGGGTTTTTATCCGATTTCATCTATTTTCACACTGTCGGTAGAAACTCTTGTAATGTTGTAGCTTTACTGGATTAGGAGATACATACATTAAACTTATTAGAGGGTGAGGCCACACCCAGTTTTTAAATTTTCCTTAAGGTAGCCCTTGCTACAGCGTTACACTGTTCAAAATTTGAACTTTTATCGTCACCCTGGTCATTTATACATATATAACCCTATATCTATCTCGATTATTTATAGTTGATACCTATAACCGTTAGGTGAACAAAACTATAGTACTCTGTACCAACTGGTTGCGAGAGTATAAAAATGTAATGAAACAATTAATTCACCATTTTATATATTATCGATTACTATCAACATTGTTACAAAGATCTTCAGAAAAATCATTGCTGCTAAACACTTCATGAAATTTAGTAATTTCCCTTCGAACATACATATGTACAAGTTAGTTAAATGCAACTGTTTTCGTAATCTACCTCTTTTGTATGTAACAAAGTAAAATGATATCCCTCTGGCTAGAATAGCAATAGATAAAGTCATGATCTTAAAAATATTAAAACGTTCGCACCAAACCAACTAGAAATATCGAAATGAATGGGAATATAATGTTCAAATAAAAGTCGGTCCATAACAACGTTTTCCTAAAAACTTTTTGTAAAACGTATACCCATTTTCTGTATTTGAAAAGCAAAGCAACTTATCAAGATGATATTACTCAGGGACAACATTTCTGTGAGCATCATAAAAACCTCTAAAACATGGTCGCCAACAACAACTATCCGAAAGTGAGATGGGATTTACTTAAAACCTACAAACATCCACACAAACGACGAGCCGAAAAGACAAAAAAATAGGGCAGACAATGCGGCAGGCACGTCACAACATTGTTGATGTGGCGCATGATGCAGTGTGGATAATACCACAAGCACTCGCCACATTGCTGCTGATGTTACACCATTACGAGCGCCATGTGGACAACGAGCTGCTACTGTTGGTGGTATGAACGACTGACTGACGGCTAGACCAGTTGGCTAGTTAACTAGGTATCACGACACTATAGCCACCCCATCCGCACTTGGCACTATGACTTCGAGGGTATTGCTCATCTTCCTTTGTTCACTTCTCATAGGAGAGTGATGCTGTTTGGCTATGGAGTGTTTGTTGTTTCTGGCTGGTTGACTTCGTTCGCAACATGATTGTGCAATCATCCGACCATGTCAAATGAAATGGTGCCTTGAATTATGTTAATTGCATTTTTCTGCTCCATCGTAAAGGGCTCTCGTAAATAATTGATTTCCAGGGGTAACTGAATGCAACAGTAGAACTCAATAAGAATACTACCAAGAGACTATTAAAAGTTTGGTACTTATGCAAGGAACTGATCAAAACATTTCCATTGGCTTTGAAATATTGATTTCTTTCATAGTGATTTTAAACTAATTTTATTTAAGTAACTAGGCTACCAATGCCACTTGCGAACTATGTATGTACAAACAGTTATAATACAGTATGTTCTAAAAAAGCCTTCTCGTTTTTCAAAGTGGGTAGGGGTTGACAGCTGCTTTTGATGCCAGATCTCCGAAGATTGGCCCCTATAGTATTTAGAAAAATCAGTTTTTAAACAAAAATTGTTAGCTAATCTTAGATGGAGTAGTAGTTTCTTCTCTAAAATTTCATTCATTTACGTTTCGGGTTTCTCAAACCACCTCTTCACAAACGTACAACTCATATTTAATAGTTCGCTTGAATGGTAATATAAAGGTAGGTAAAAGGTAAAAAGTTAGTTCGTGAGAAATAAAGACAGTTTTTCGCGAATTAAACACGCAGGCAAAACAGTTATCTTTTGAATGCACTGGGTTGTCTCAATGTGAAATTTTCGAAAAATGTGTTGCATTATCGGATAGTATAAACATTCTCTCAAATTTTGAAATCGAAATTCTAATTAATACGTTTTGTAGAAAGGGTTGGTGGTGAAAGAGTGGGGAACCCTACAACTCCAATCTTTAAACGCGTTTTACGCAGAACGGTGTTTTTCAAAACGGTATTCATTTTCAAAGGAAGATTTTTTAATATATCGAGTTCCAATTCGGACAAAACATTTTTAACGTCATTCTCTATAATGCGATGGAAGCATTTTTTGTTTAGTTAATTTTAACATTAAAAAATGGGGAAAATCATTGATTAATGATTTTTTGGAGAGCACAGACGATCCCTTAAGCAATCAAATAAATATCTAATGGTAAATTGAGAACGATTTTCTACTTGACTTGCACTTCTGCTCCTTATGTACAGCTGCAACCGAATACATTGGTCGCAGCGGAGAGAAAATAGACTGCCTACCTCGCAACATTACGATCGGCCACAACACGTGCAGGATGGGATAGATACCGAGAGTTGAAGAGGGAAGTGAGACGCATTTGTAGACAGAAAAAGATAGAGGCCGATATGCATAAATAAGAAGAGCTTGACAACCTGGCCGACAGGGGTAATGCTCGAAAATTCTACGAAAAAATGCAACGGCTAACAGAAGGTTTCAAGACCGCAGCATACTCTTGTAGAACCCTCAGAGGTGATCTAGTGACTGATGCTCAGAACCTACTACTTGTGGAGGGAATGGCAGTGAAAACATAACGCCAGTAGAAGGCGAAACCGATTCCTGATAGGATAAGAGGCATGCATCAGCTTCTATGTGGAATATGGTCGAAATAAAACATGACCAACGATCGGAACTTAAGTGTGCTCTGCCCAATCCACAAAAAGGAAGACCCCACAATCTGCGCCAACTACCGTGGGATAAGCCTCCTAAATAACGCACATAAGTTTCTATCGAGCGTATTGTGCGAAAGATTAAAGGCTATCAAAAGCTCCGTTAGGAGCGGGAAGAACCTCTCCGAGGCGTTCGATACCAAACGTGGTTTCAGACAAGGCGACTCCTTTTCCTGTCATTTCTTCAACCTGCTGCTGTAGAAAATAATTCGAGCTGCAGAACCAAACTGACAATCACAATCTTTTATAAGAGTGTACAGCTGCTGGAGTATGCCGATACTATCGATATCAACGCCCGCGCTGTTAGTTCTGCTTTCTCCAGAATGGATAAGGAAGCAAAGCAAATGGGTCTGGTAGTGAACGAAGACAAGACGAAAAATCTTCTGCCATCAAACAAACGTCGCCTCAGTCCTCTCTCGACGAACAAAACCAAACTCTATAAGTAACTTATTATTCCCGTCCTGCTATATGGTGCAGAGGCATGGACCATGACAATATCTGTTGAATCGACGTTGCGACTTTTCGAGAGAAATGTTCTGCGAAAGATTTATGGTCCTTTGCTCATTGGCTACGGCAAATACCGCATTCGATGGAATGATGAACTGTATGAGATACAAGTATACGACGAAATTGACATACATAGTTCAGCAAATTAAAAGACAGCGGACAGGTCATATCGTGCGTATGAACGAAAACACTACACTTCTGAAAGTATTCGATGCAATAACCGGGGGGATTCAGAGGAAGACCACTTGGAGGAGGACCTGGTTTCGCTTGGAATTTATAATTTATGGAAGCCGGTATGAAATCCAACATTTCTGAACCCACTGACCGATTTCGACAAAATTTGGTACATTGTATTTTTTTTATACCTATATTACAGTACGAAAACGGACAAAATTAGACAACAACCACACCTTCTTTCCATATGGCACAATTTTAAATTCCAATTGATTCTTCAACTTTTCAATACATAAATCAAGAAGCAATTAGTATTACGGGATAAAACTTTGCATGAATAATGCCTTTAGTATATGCCATCTTATGACCTAACGTTGTTCAAATCCAACAAAAACTGTTCAAACCCCTAGGTACCGATTATTTGGACCCCAATAGCTATAGTTGACTCTTGATCGAAAGTATCGGTCAATGTAAGAGATATATAATTGAAATTCAGAGATGACTCTCCTCTAACAATGGAATATCAGTATGTCAAAATTGGTTAAACCGGTGTAATACTTCACTTTGCCCCTACGCACATAATATAAAGATTTTCGAATTTCCGGATGATTTTGTACCGCATACTTGTAAATTGGCTAATACATATGTGAGTTATGTCAATGAAAATGAGTTATACTCATAATGAAACTTTACCTAGCCCCTATATAACTAATATCGGAATTTCCGAACATCATATTGACTTAACTCTATATGATTGGGTTTTTAGTATTTGACATGTTAATAGCAAGGGGTATTGGGAAAAATAGATAAAATCGGATTGATACTACCTCATATACCGCATTTTCTAACAAACCTTATACTTATATTTGTCAGTGTATGAGTTATATGTATATAGTTTATATATATAAAAATTGCTTTGATTTCGATCCTCTGATTGATTTTTACACCTTAAAGTATTTTCCTGATTTTGATTCATGCAAGTGACAAGAGTATAAAATGTTCGGTTGCACCCGAATTTAGCCCTTCCTTAATTGTTTATCTATTGATTGATAATAAATAATAACTGGACCTTCCGACCATTCATCTAACCATCGAAATAAATGTTTGCCACTGTTACCTAAGTATCTCAGGATATAGCAAGGATTTCGATTTCTCTTATCCGTATTCTGAAAGTGCAAATAGAGACCGAATTATTTACTTACTTCCATATTTATTCAACTCTTTACAGGGAGGAATGTTTTTTGGATTCCGAAACTTTCTGTGTCAGTAACGTCAGAGGAGAAAAGCGGCTAATCATTTTAACAAATCGCACCTACCTATGAATATCTCTAACCTTGCTAAGTGTTATTCCAAATCTGCCCAGCATAATCAACAGTTAAGTGCTGATTTACTGAATTTCTTCGTAACTAGACATCTTTCATTCAGGAAGACACTATATTGGAGTCTTCTTTCTTGAAACAAAAAGCAACTCACTGGAAAAAGATTCCACGCAAATGTTGAAAGGCCTATTCGAAGGCCTCGAAGCTAAGGTAGTGTTATTAATCGGTATCGTTCTTTCCAAACAAACTCTTTCTTTAGATAGTATATTTTAAATATCTTCAATTTTGTATGCATTTAGTATGTATAATTCAATGTATATTTAAATATGTGTCATAATCATATTACGCATATGTTATAAAATAACACTCTCCTAATAAATATTCCAAAAGGCAACTTAGTATTGGAAATACACTCAGTTACATGTTGAAATTTACAAAAACCCACTCAGGAACATTTGTTGGAGCTTTAATTTCTTCATCATTGGCAGGAGCGCAACAGAAATTCCCGGAATTCCATACGCCATTTGCCTTCCTACGTTCGCAATCTGACGATCGCATAAACAAATCGCTTCTAGTTGACATGACATGACCAGTTGTCCACTTAAAGGCAACAGTCTAGCTGGCAGTATCATTATCCCGTTCTTTCAAAAGGGTTTGCCATTTACTGATGTTGTTGTTGCTGTTGGTTGCATGTAAGCGTTTAATTTCGCTTGAGTTGGCGCTTTGCAGTTGAAATGTCAAGTCAAAATAAATGCAGGTTTCTCCTCCATCTTTGGATTTGCATTGAAATTGAAAGTGAACTGAATTTGAAAACGCAACAGGAACAAAAAACACACAGCTACAGTTCTAGGTCTTGCGGCACTGACCCTGTCTACCAAACTTTAATCTGACTGTCAATACAAGAAGGAACAACCACCACTAAATGTGTGTATCGAACTCGAGTAGACCGATTGAGCTGACTTGTTGGCCATAAGCCACCAGTTTACTCACTCCTTGTAAGTCTTGTTAGTAACAACAGCACGTAGCAAATGCCGGGTAATGACGACAATCAACAAATGGAGCGTAAAAAATCGGCACCAGTAAAAGTTGTTAAGACCTCAGCTGAATCGAACTAAAAACTGGACCGTCCAATCGCAATGCCATACAATATCCAAAACTGACGTGCTGATGTAGAATTGTCGATAAAGGCGAAATACATACATATAAGAATTGTAAGTATTGCTGGATCGCAGGGCAGTGGGAGTAAGAAAGAAAGAAGCAAGCATGCTTAGTGGCAACGGCCAACGAAAGTGAGCGTGACAAATTAGTTGAGGCGAATGACTTAGTGTGCTACAATTTACTGGTGCATATTAGTGCTCTCATAGGATTTAGAAAGATTTAAAGATATAGTACCAATGTTCAATGACAAAAGATTTTATGGAAAATGTGTGTAAAGCATACCCTATATTCAATGACATAAAAATTTAAACAAGAACCACGACTAAATCTTAAAAGTTGCCAAAAATTTCAGCCCTAATTAAGGATTTCCAAAAAACGACCTTTTTCAATAATTTTTTTACATACATATAAAAAATGAAATATTTTAATGAAAATTTTTTGTTATTTAAAAGACTCATATTTAATAAACATTTCGTAAAATTTTCAAAAAAAAAATATCAAAATGGCAGTCATTACGACGCCATTTCCGGCAGTCCCTCGGAAAAAAGGTGCATCTGCGTTGTCAGCAGAACTTCTTTCATGATCATCTGAAATAAAAATAAAAAATACGTGTTTTAGTAAAGACAATAAACTAGGTATTGAACGAAGGAAAAAAAATGAAAATTGGACTTTTGGCAGACGTGTTTATAAAAAAATGCAAATTTCGATGAAAATTTCTCGACATTTTTGTTTTTAATAGTTGTAATTAAAAAAAATCCCTCCTTCAAGACCTTGTAAATGATATCTCGAAGACCTGTGTTTCAACTTGAAAATTTGGGACAATATTCTAGAGATGTTATAGAATTTAATAAGACCAAAAAAATTTTTCGATTTTTTGAAAAATGTTATAGACTTTAATAAGACCAAAAAAATTTTCGATTTTTTGAATCTGTGAAACCCATGTAACCCCTTAAAGTAAAACTTAATAAAAAATATAATGATCCATAAATTGCTTCTTTAATTTATTTCAAAATTTAACAAAAGGTTTTAATCTATGACGATGGAGCAGACGTTCCATTGCCCGACCGCCCGAACGCCTGAAGGACAACAAAGCGTCGGGCGCCGATGGATTGCCGGCCGAGCTATTTCGAGCTAAACACGGCGGCGAAGAACTGATAAGGAGCACACATCAGCTTCTTTGTAGAATATGGACGGGCGACACCTTGGCCAACGATTGAACGCTGCAGAACTTAATCGAGCAGTCGTCGCACTCGCGACCAAGTACTCACGTTACTGTTAACAGTCATAACTTCGCGGTCGCCGATAATTTCGTTTATTATGGAACCAGTATCAACGCCAAAAACGCCCGAAATCCAACGCAGAACAACTCTTGCCAATAGGTGCTACTTCGGACTAAGTAGGCAACTGAGAAGTCAAGTCTTCTCTCATTATTCCCGTCCTGCTATATGGTGCAGGGGCATCTGATAAGTCGATGTTGCGAGTTTTCGATAGAAATGTTCTGCGAAAGATTTATGGTCCTCTGCGCACTGGCCCCGGCGGGTTCCGCATTCGATGCATCGTTCCAAATCTGAGATATACGACATTGAATTAAAACACAGAGCTACCCTGGCTAGGTCATGTTGACCGAATGGATGAAAACACTCCAGCTCTGAAAATTTTAGACGCAGTACTCGCGGGGGGAAGCAGAGGTGGAGAAGGGCCTGATTTCGCTTGAATTAGAATGTACACATTGAAATACATTCAAAATATGTATTTATTGTGCGTTTTTTTGAAAAAAGAAATAAACAAAATACGTATTTGAAAAATTACTTTGAACACTCACGGGTTCAAGGGATTTGTGTGTTTACCTTTATAACAAATAAAAGCGTTGCCACGCTTTGTGTCGCGCAAAATCTAAAAATTTCTCTTTGTTATTTTCGAGATATTTTGTTCAAAATGGATACTGTTTTCGTATACAGTAAGAGACAAAAGTGTTCACAAATATATGTAATTTGAGCATATTATTTCATCATTTTATTGTAAATTCTTAAACGTTGCATTAATTATTAGCTTTTTAGAGTAATGAGACTTAACCACTCCAAACAGGAAGGACAGTTTCTTGCTTAATTTTAAAACGAGAAAGGTAAATATATATGTACATATACTACTTTCAATTATTTATAACCAAAAAACATGAAATATTGCAGTTTGACAACTTTTTAGTTGCTTTATGACAGGAACAGTGGTAAAATCTGCTTTGAAGTAAAACATGCTGGATGATATAAAAAATTATCTTTTTTTTTTACCGAGAAATCGCGAAAAATATACCTTCTATCTTGGACTTGTCAATAAAATAAAAACTCAAACTGATTTAACAGAATCACAAAAGGGTAGAGCGCGTCCGCAAAAGTTTTCTCTAACTGTTGCATGAATTGCCTGGCGTTTAATTGTTTCGAGAGCAACAAATACCGCTATGGACACTAATAAAGTCATAAAAAGGGTCAATGTAGTCAATGTCAGTATTAAGATAGTTTAAAGATGCGTGAAAAATAAAACGGTCTTAGGCTAAAGCGATGGTAAAACGGCGTTCGTAAGTAATAATCACGGTAAGGCTTGATTAGAGCTCGCCAGAAGATATGAAAATTTCACCATTGATGATTGAAAGGAAATTATATGTTGGCGATCACTACATACATATGCCAAAGAATGAAATTTGGTGGTGTACCACAGACAGCTTGGAAACGTTATCGCGAAATTGAGCTGGGTGTCAATGGTATAATGCGAGACATATATTAAATTGATATTCTGGAGGGCTCATATCTTTCAGTACTATTCAGCAGATTTGAACCCCATCGAATTCGAGTTGAGTTCATGCGTGGAAGACATAATATGAATAAAATTTTAATATATTGAAGAAGCTTGATAAAAGTGCTACTTGACACTCTGAAGAGATTGATTTTGCGGATGGGCAAACTACCGTTAAGTCACAAATTAATCCTCAAAACAGAAATCCGACTTAGGCATTTTTATGTATTTATGTGTCTCGCAAGCTAGACCAGATTACATACATTTCCTGTGTACAATCTGAAAGTAGGAGAAATCAGATAACAACTACGCTTATTCCCAAAAAGATTATTTTTAAAACCCGTATCATCGGAATCGGAACATCTTTTTTCTCCACTAGACCTAATTTGGTGATTTTGAACTTTTCCGTGTACAGTATACTTACATCGGTCAATACGTGTCATAATATCATCTGATCAAAATTTTTTGCACCAGTACTCAGCCCTTTTTAACTTTTTTACTTAAATAGTTATTTCAATATATCGGGGTCAATACAACTTTTTTAATATTTGATACCAAATAATTTAATTTATTTTAAAATGGCAGCTCTACCCTAATATCTATGTTTATAAGGGTATTAAACGATCGGTTTTCCCGTTCTTAGCTCATCTACTCATATCTTGTTATTTCCTTTGCAAAGTTTGGTAAAGCCTACTGCTCGAGTTGTTGTCAAAGCAGACCAAATCAGGGAAAGAGACAGAGTATTTCAGGTACAGAATCGCAGGATTACTGATGTTTGAGGCATTAGCGGAAATATAAGTAACAAAGTATGTGATGAACGACCAATTTACACTAGGATACTTGCTCGGACAATGGAAATAATGATTATTTTTTTTATATTATGAGATCGGCATTTGGCCAGACGGCCGGCGGCGAAGACAATAGCAAAGCGCTCGCTGCACTGATTTTAAAGAATAATGGACAGCGCGCACGAGCGAAAACAAATTTAGCTACTGCTGTAAATGCCGCAAGTGAGCGATCACTGTCGCGATTCAGTCACGAAAAAGCACAATAAAATACAATAACAATAAGTGCAGTACAAAAGGCAAAGCAATTCAGTAATTGCAGAAAAAGCTTCAACCACTCGAACATTAGCTTACTAACAGCTAACTGGTTGTCAATCGATAAATTTACAAGGTTGCAGTCGAGTTGAAGGTCGTAACCAATGGAGGCAACACTTGTTTATAGAGAAACACATTGTTAAAACCAAAAAGTTTGCATGCAACACACAGAGGCGGATTCCGAACAAGCATTCGGACCGTTGCTTTGACTGACTAATATGGGGCACAGCATCTTTTCGACATGCAAATTACGCCTGTTGTTGGCGGCCGCGTTCGAAATGATTGTAAATGTTGGAAAGTCGGGAGTTTCGCATTTGTCATTGGCTTCTATTCACTGCATTGCCTGATCTGCGACGCTTTCGCTTTCATTTAACAAAGATTTTTCCTGCTTTTATTTCCTCGCCGAACATACTCGTATTCATTTCTTTCTGGTATGTTTAAGTATATTCGTTAATTTTGCCAGCACGTCGCCTGTGGCATCCACACATATTCGCGTTGTGGCTACATGCTCCGAGTAGAAGACTGACCAATGTCACGGTCTCTCCTTTGCCGCCATGTTCCGCTATCAATGTTAATTAATCATCTCTGATTAGAGTGTGAATTCGCATGTTCCGGAGATCGCGATGTAGTAGGTAGGATCCACCATTCCTGGTTGTCATTCGAGCTGGCAGCGTTGACAGTTCTACGGCTACCGCTAGACGGGTGCGTGAGAATCTGATTGCGTACTGTGCGCTTACGATGATGATATTTAGTGTACAAGTAGAAAACCGAAAGCGATAACCCAAGAAGCACTCGTAAATATTATCTTTTTAGTATGGTTCACACAGTATTTGACATGAAAATAGGTTTTTATGAGCCAAAGTGATTTCTTTGTCTAAATTTTTGTAGCAATGTCAAAATTAATCAATTGTGTAATAACATCTTATAAATCCGCTTATCAATGCTTAAAGAAACAAATTACAAATATTACATTCAATAACAATGTCAGCTCAAGAAATCTATAATAATATTTAATAAGAGAACAGCATAGGCTCTCTCGAGGTTCGTAAACAAGGGTCACCTTTCAAATTAAATAATATTCAAACATAGACACTTACACATATTACAAAATGTTCAAATGTAGCAATGGTATGTATAGTTATTTAATGTGTTAGCATATTTTGCAAGATTGTTCCTCCATTTCTTGGTATTTAACATATAATAACCAACATTAAAATTAATATTCTACATTCCCATTCTTTCGGTTATCCGACTTAATATTTGAAAATTATCGTTTTTGTGCTCATTTGTATAGGCTGGAATCCGGATGTACCAAATAAACAAATTAAAACTTCTTTATTGCAATGTGACCGTTACTTTTTAAGCCACATAAAACCAAACTTCAATTGATAAGCCATGGCCATGGCGGATATTTGAAACCACATAATTACGTTTAAAAAATAAGCCAATAAAAGACCTATTTAGAATTCCTTAGGTTCTAGAAAGTCAGTACATTCGCTTGTCTTCAACCTAGATATTTGGCATACTGAGCAATAAGTTTTAAAGAAAATAGGTTTGTATCCCATCTGTAGGACAAATTTATTTGATCAAAATATAACAAATATAGGATTCATACGTAGAATTTTTTACCATTAAAAGTTTTCCAGTCATCTCAAAATAGTTTCGATTATGTCTGTTTTGTGCTTATTATAGCAAGATTTTGCTACAATGGAAATTTTTTTTTCACCTAACGGTAATTTATGTTACAATAAGTAAGGAAGGGCTAATTTGGGGTGCAACCGAACATTTTATACTCTCGCAACTTGCAAGAATCAAATACTGTAACGTAAAATCAATCATACAGAGTAAAGTCAGCCGGATGTTCGAAAATCTTGATATTAGTTATATAAGAGCTAGGCCAAGGTTTCGTTGAAATTGATCACTGTTATTAGTAAACCACGCACTCTTATTTTCATTGGGATAACTTACATATTGGCCAATATATGAGGTGCAAAGTCACCCGGAACTTCGAAATTCTTTATATTAAGTATATGGGGCCCAAGGGAAGTATAGGTCCAATTCAATTCATTTTTTACACACAGACATACCATTATAAGAGAAGGATTATTCCTAAATTTTAATTATATATATATCACACATTGACCGACATTTGCGATCAGAAGTCAACTGTAGGTACCGGGGTCTAAATATTCGGTACCTAAGGGCTTGCACAGTTTTTATTGGATTTAAACAATTTTTGTAATTTGTGCAAAGTTTAATCCCGTTATATTAATTGTTTCTTGATTTGTGTGCTGGAAACTGAACAAATCAAGTGCAAATTGTACTATATGGGAAGTAGGCGTTTTTGTTGTCCGATTTCGTCCATTTTCACAATGACATAAGAAAATAAAAAGAATGCCACGTACTAAATTTTGTCGGTTAAAAGCTCTCTCATACCATCTCGGTGATAAAATTTAATGTCTCTGACTTATTTAGTTATTGATTTATCATGCTTTTAGTAGTTTTTAACAGTACCGCTATATGGGAGTGAACGGGGTTATCCTCCGATTTCATCAATTTTCGCACTGTGGATAGAAGTTCTGATAAGAATTGTACTCAGCAGATTAGGTTGTTATAGCTAAAATGGTTTGGGAGATATAAACATTAAACTTTTTAGGAGGCGGGGCCATTCCCACTTTTTCAATTTTGCCCACAAGTGCCCCTTGTTACTGCGATCCTCTGTGGAATTTTCTTAGATGGTATGTAATAAAAAATCTATGAAAATTCCTTACAACCTTACTTAAAAATCAGAATATATCGAGAAGTGTTAATGATAGCGATTTTGACTTTGACCTTTTTTGTAGCAAATAAAATTTCCAACAAGCTTATCATTTACATTTTTTCTATAGCTCTTGTCATTTACGAGATATATACAAAAAAGTGCGAATTTCGTGGAAAAATCAGGTTTAGAGCGGTGTGAGTTTCGGCTTTGTCGCAATGGGCACTTTTTTAGAGGATTCAATTCTGTGATTAAAGTCAAAGCAATGCCGTAAAATGCCTCTGAGCTATGGGAATTTAGAGATAAAAAATCACGATCGTCGTTTATTTTCAATGCAAAATTTTTACACGCCTTAGTCCAGTCCTTAATTTTCATGACGGGTTTGAAAAAAATTAATAGTTAAAAAAAAGCCCTATTACATATATAACCCTATATCTATCTCGATTACTTTAAGGTGATACGTACAACCGTTAGGAGAACAAAAACTTAATACATATAAATTATATGTATGACGAGAAGAGATGCAATCTGGCTGATGGTCCATCCGTTTGTGATAATTGGAACTTGAGTAAAAATTAAGATATCTTAAGGATACCTATAAAATGCCATTACTAAGTACTAAATTAAGATATAGAACCGTAATTTGGCACAGAAGATCGCAGTAGTAGGTGCACTTGTAGGCTGAAAATTATAACACTTTTTACCGAGAGTGTAAAATTGGATGAAATCGGGTAATAACTCCGCTCACTCCTCATAAAACGATACTGTTAAAAACTACTTAAAGCGCGATAAATCAAGAACTAAATACGCCAGATCACGTATAGTTCCATTAGGGTATTTCACTTTATGACCTAAAATTGAATATTTGGACCCCATTGCCTATAGGTAACTTTAGGCCGCAAATTCCTGACAATGTATGAGATACTTATATAATTGAAATTCACGGTCTATGTGTCAAAAATGATTTGAATCCCATATACCTAACACAACGGTTTTCGAACTTCCAGCTGACTTTATACCGCATATATCGAAGAACATGTGAGTTATCTCTATGAAAATTAGTGAGTGTGTTTTACTGATAACAGAGTGTCTTTGTGCCCCTATAATGATTGATAATGGTATGTAAGGTACCTTACTGAATCTCAAGAATCAGATTAATAGTATGTAGTATTGGCAAAAATATATAAAATCGAGATATGTGGATTCGTATTAGGGAAGTTCAACAGTATTGCTTGGATTCCTACATAGGCTGCTATATATATTTCTGGACTAGGGAACACTAAGTGTTGCCAGGTGCAATCTGACATTTCCATTAGAAAGTTTGACATTTTTTAGCATAACATCCCTCAGAACGTTTTGTCATTTAATCGTGAATTGTTTTATTTACAGGGAATTTTTCATCTCGGCCAAAAAATGGAATTAACTCGTGAACTTTTTCGTGCGATCATTTTTCACAACTTTCGACGTGGATTATCACGACAAGAGAGCATCGATGAACTAAAATCTTTGTCTGGCTATGAATCACCGTCCTATAGCACTGTGAAAAACTGGTACACGAATTCAATCGTGGCCGACGCTCGCTCAAAGACGAATTCCGTGAAGGTCGTCCAAAAACAGCCGTTGTGCCAGAAAACATCGATGCCGTACGTGAACTGATAATGCAAGACCGTCATGTAACATACCTTCAGATAGAGGCATGCCTATGCATTTCTCCCACCAGCATACATTCGATATTGCATGAACAGCTGGCCATAAGAAAGGTTTGTTCTCGTTGGATCCCGCACAATTTGACAATCGCTCAAAAAAAAGCTCGTGTGGATTGGTGTAAAGAAATGCTGAAAAAATACGATCGCGGTGCTTCAAAGGACGTTTATAAGATCGTCACAGGTGACGAATCATGGATCTATGCGTATGAGATAACCCTATTAGTAAATACGTCAGAAGCACTAAATCTCACATCCTTACGTGAAATCGCTTATCTCAGGAACTACTTTCCCGTATATATATATGTATATAACATCCGCTTGACTTTATACTTTATGCATTTAATCGATGAGGTATCTTAATGAAGCCCAGAGAAAACTGATATGTCGTTATGCCAAAACTTAAGATTTCCAAATTTGCGGTTGGCTTTAAACGGAATATATCGATCAATATCTATTATATTTATGTTAAGACATCTTAGAAAATGAACTTAACGTATAATATTGGATATACTATGGTTTATTGCCGAAAATAAAAAAAAAATCGGTGCACAAATGCGCACCTTTAATGATTTTCGTTAGTCAAGTAGACTTTGTGCCCAATATATCTTCACAATTTTGTAATTTCTAGTACACAAGTAAGAAAGTAACTATTATAACGAGTTAAAACTTTTTAATAATGTCTGAATGTAACGCTTTATTATCCCCTATGAGCCCCTAGGTACCGAATATGTAGACCCCAGTACCTATACTTGACTTTTTACCGAAAATATCGGTCAATGTATAAGATATATAGTAGAAATTCAGTGAGAATTCTTTCTGGATATGTCTGGGTGTTAGAAATGGGCTGAATCGGGTCAATACTTCCTTACCGCATTTATCGGCCAATATCTGAGTTGTCTTTATAAAATTGAGAGAGCGTGATTTTCTAATAACAGTGAATATTTTTGCTTAGAATGAATAAAATCGGATGAAAACTTGTCCTAGACCCCATATAACTTACAAGCCTTCTGTACCTGAAGGTATTAAAGACATCTTTGCAAGTTGCAAGAGTATGAAATGTTACACCCGAATTTAGTCCTTCCTTTTTTAATTTTATTTATTTTAATTTAATTCCTATATAATAATTTGTTTTAAAAATGTTATAACATATTTTAAAGTTTTACATTTACTTTTAATTTTCTCTGACCATCTACCGAATTACAATTTTTACAGAAGCCTTCTTCTGTCTGCTTAAGTAAACTAGTTATCCATCCATTGTGTTGCTAATAAATTCTAGTGATAAACTCAGTCTTCCGCATTTAGTAAGGAAACGGTGTCATGCTTCTTTAGAATCAGAGCACAGCTGAACTGCCTTTGCAGAGACAATGTAATGTCAATGTCAACACATCAATTAGTTTACCGTCAATTCGCTTTCTAATGTCAATCTAACTAACTTCCTCATTCCATAGCAGAAGTTTTTTTTATACATATTATTTGTACATCTGGGCACTTTACATACAGCTGTACTCCTTATATAAGTACTATGAAGTACTCAATCACATTTGTTGTATGCGTATGTTAGTTTATCCTCGTTGCAGATGTCCCTAGAAAATTGTACTGGAAGTCTCCAACTAATTAGCAATGCTGGTAGAGCAAGAAGTTAGAGACTTGTGGGCAGTTAAGAAGTCAGTTTCACTCTGAGCTTGATGGGTAGGTGGTGGGATGAAACTCTTAACTGTGTGGCTGGGAAATATTATTCTAAGCATAAGGGGCACGACGATTTGCATATTAAGTATGGTATTTTTCTTCATCGTTCCTGTTCTAAATACCATAAAGAGACAATAATAATCAAATTTTTTTTTAATCTATTTTTATAACTATTTCAAGATACTGCTGAATGAAATTTTGCGCCATTCTTGAATACAAGCGCCAATACGGTTCCAAAATGTTATACCAAATGATAACTTTCATCTTTAAAACTGGTCAAACCCCATAACGTACGAAGGGGAATTGTCAAGTCATTAATACTAAAATGAACTCGAATGTAAGCCTTCAGCAGCCTTTGACGATTTGTGTCTGGCTATCAATACAACGAGTTCACTTTTCACATTTTTCGCTCACTCTTAGAGATCTGTGCCTGTTTGTATGTGGTGCGTAGGTATTATCAATATACGCCGGTATGTACTTTTATGTGTGTATTGAAAGTAATGTAGTGCCACGTAGCATGCAAATTGTGTTGCTACTTCGCCACCATTTCTTCCCTGCTGCAGTGTCGTTTATTGTGCCACATTATCGGTTTGCAAGCATCTTAATTTATTTCTCAATGGTCGCAATGAATGAGCTGGTGATGTTCATAAAGTTGTAACTGACAGGTAGGCAACAAGAAGCGATGGATAACAGACAATTTCAAGTACACAGCATCCGCCACGCAGCACACGCCACAAAACGCTGAAGGAAGGCCGAATAGTTGTACTTGCACTAAAACAATTCCTTTTCATTTCAGACGAATGAATTTGCACTAAATTTTTCCTTCAATTCAATCTGAATGCTTGGCATAAGATCGCACACCACAACGGCGGATCCACGTCTGCTAAGCAGCAACTCTTTCTTAAGTGATTTGATATAAATTTGATTATGCGTTTTTTCTTCAACGCCACCTGGAAGTGTGTCCGCCCTTGCGGGTATTCGCCTGCAGACCTTTAGGCGGTCCATGTAAAGTTACTCAAACTTATCGGTTTCGGCTGCAACATAGAATGTATGGTACATTCTCCCCATCTGCATGTCGCAAGAGCTTTGCTTTGCCCTTCGCGTTCATTGTTTATGCTCTACAAGAGGTTCTAACATTTTTACTATTATTGCCAAGCGTGTTGTTGCACATAGTTATACTTGCTGTTGCAGTAGAAGTGAAAAGTGCGTTCATGTTTGTTGTTGGCGCGTGGCACTTCTTTCATCGGGAAGTTCATATAGGCACCTTGTCCCTCAAGTGTGTCTATTAATTTTCAGAATAACACAATTGAATTTATTTCATTGACGTTTATTCTGAAAACCATGTTGTAGAATGGCATAACAGGCCTGCGACTCTCGGTTGGATGGCCAAACCTTTGCAGCCAATAGCTGAGGGCGCAAGCGCGTGGGCTGTGTGTCAGCAGCCACAAAGGGCCGATATGAATGTGATGTGCGCTGTGGACAACTTGTGTTCATACTAATGTACAAAAATTGCAATAACAACAATAATAATTTACGCACACATGCACATGTGTGTATATTGTTTACACAGTTCCTGATTGTGGCAAGGTTTTAGTTCCCCATTCTCTTCTGTTTGATGTTATGCTAATGTTCGTCACTCTCCACTATCTAACAGTTGTTGTTGTAATTTAAAACTTCGAAGTAAACCGTAATTTCAAAGATAAGGAAAGTAAAGGGTCCAACCAACTCAATATTTGTACGCGGTGAGCGAGCAAATAAAGGAGTATCCCACCTTTGAAGTTACCAATATGGTTTTTACCTTATCACCTATGAAATGAATGTGCGCCAATACGAGTGAATAAACAGATAGCGCCGTATACTTCTGGGCGAAATAATTTCAATGAAACCACGGAATTTTATTGGTTTCGAAAACAAAAATCGTATGATTTCTATGACAGGGCGTCTCTGTATGACAATGTCACAGCTATCGAACTATTGGGAAAATCTCATGTTTTTGGTGACACATGCGTCAGTATTTTGACGTCCGGAAAATTTGTTACGGACGAAATATCAAAATAACTAAGAAATTTTAGAAAACCGGCCTCCAAGTTCATCCCCATAATCCCAAAATAATAGCGCGCTATAGCACTGCGAATAACGAAGTAATTTGCCGAATTTCACCATTACATACTAAAGGGTGATCCATTTTCTAGGTTGACTATCCTCGCTTTTGAGAGTACAGGAGAACACGAAATTCTGGTGAAATTATAGACAAACAAAAATGCTGTAATCAATTTTTTTTCTCATTTTCAGAAATGTTTTCATCCATGATGAGTTCATAATGTGGGCGCGATTATTCTCATGTCACGTTGCTGTGACGTAAATATTTTGATATCAAAGCATAAACAAACAGTAGCGTTATAAGGACGTGACATGCTTTAATAGCATTTACTGTAAATTTATACGAGCTGGCAAACACTGGCATGTTCCTGGTAGCACTCTACGTATTTAACAGGCATTACGAGGCCGAATCACTTTGCAGAGTTTAAGCATATCAGATTAATTAATGCAGCAGTGCGGCCGTGAAGAGCGGAGCGCAAGACAAACGTCAGGCGCATTTTGTAAATTTCCGTGATCTGCATAATGCTTGAAAAGTTGATATACATATACATATGTATGTACATAAAATGCAATACCGAGACAAAAAAAAACCAATTCGCATCTTTTTAAACACGAATGCCTAACTCACTGTGAAATGCTGCACACAATGACCGCGACAGACTGCAAACGACATCTGTCAGATATTAAAATACACACGTTCTTATAGACACAGTTATTTTGACAGCTGCAGGATCACACGACTGCAGGCCGGCAGTTGTCGCTCTCGCTAACTTCAATATATTCTTATATTTGCCAACGACAGTAGGACGACAGTAAAGGTAAAGGTAAAGTGGTGATACCACTAATATGTAAAATGTAAAATTATTCACAGCTCTATCAAACTTGACGTTATTTTACAAATAAAAGCATAAAATAGCTCTATTATATCATTTACTTATTTTTTGCATAAAAAATTTCACTTTGAACAAAATATTAAAATTTCATTGTACATGCAAAATGGACAGCTGTGTTGCCTTGTGTACATGCCGGCCATTGTTATGTTGCTGCCTTCATACAAATGTAGTAGAATTCACAACGCCACTTTCAGTGCACTGTCGTGCTGCTGCAGTCTGTCGCGGTCATTGTGCTCAGCACATGAAGTCTTGTTCCAATATGGCGCTTCCGAGCTGACAGATATTTGCTAAGCTTCTCGTCGCACTAGCACCTCTGTTCTATAGTGGAACTTGAGTTATTAATATAGGATCAAAAATCGGTCTAGTTTATATGTTTACAATTGTAATTGAATATTGTACTAAAAATATATAAAATCAGTTCACAAGTGTCGCTGAACTCCGTTCTCTGATTATGTATGTATATAGATTTCCGGTATTACTATGATCGATTTCATATGTATGAATATATAAGTTCTTATACGAGATAGTATATTAATTAAACTGGGTATACATTATAGATTAATTTGCGCAATCGGTTCACAATTTACTTAATTTTTTATTTTATTTTTTTAAAAATATTTGTTCTATTATTTGTTATTTTGTCGATTTCACACTATATTATTTGTTGCATGTTCTCAGAATATCCAACAGCACACTGATGTTTACGTTCATATCAAAGAAATGCGGAAGGATTTGCAATAAATTAACCAGCTTTTAACAAAGTTAATATCATTTTTTAATAGTTACTTAGAATAAATTGAACGTGATATAGAAATACCTAATATATATGTATGTGTATAATGTATTATCAGCATACTCCGCTCGTCATCGACTTAGCCGCCTGCCTGTATAGTGTACACTCGAAATAGTTCCTCAGTTTTTGAAATGTCGATCTGAAAGTTTGCACACGTTCCTAGAGAAATTCCAATCAATATAATAATTCAATCTCAGAGACTAAGATCATTACGAAACATTCGCCACAATTTGAAGTGGTGAAGTAATTTGAATAATAATTTTTATACTGTTACAACGTTTATACAATATTTGTTTTCTGTTAAACGTTAAATAGCTCAAATATTTTTCAAATGGCAGATACTCTTCATGATCCAAGAGGAATCACAATTATTGCAGGCTCGCTGTGTCTATACGAGTATAAACAATTTCAAAGATGTTGATGTGTCATAAGTCACGCTAGTTAAAAGAACAACTTTGGAACTGCTTTTCAACAAATTGATAAAAGGAGAACAACTTCAGCACCATGTTTCATAACCGTGCTCCCTTCCTGCAGAACAAAAAAAATAATGGACGGCTTACTGTCGTCTGTCTGTCTATTCATTTATTTGCGTAATTTATGAAGTATCTGCTTGCTAAGTTACTTTAACACAGGTGCTTTTGTTGTTGATTTACAACCAGCGATTACGCCGCCCATATTGTTAGCAATTGAAATATAGCCAAATACAATTTTGTTCCTTGTAAAGCCGTCCACTCTATGGTAATTGATCTATCGCTGTCCAGCGCAACAAATGTACTGTTTACAAAAATTAATTTCTTCTAAGGAAGCTTGTGACTATAGTTCTTTGTTTGAACTTTGGCTACAAGAATAAAAACAAATCATTCGTGTTGGTTGCCATCATGCGGGTGTGCCGCATTCCAGAGACATTGAGACGTTGTAAAGAATTTGCAGACGAGACTTATGAACTTTGCTTACGCATTTCAACAAATATGTATTTAGATCAGAACCGAACACAAATTGCAAACACCTATCAATGGATTGACAGTTGAAATCTGGAACAAGTATTGATAGAGTAAAATCTGATTGCGGCTAACTGTTTACATACATACATACGTTTGTTTATATTTCGAAATTACAAAGTCATTGCCACAGCGCAAAACTACAAAAGACTTGCGCATTCCTAAGGAAAATATTCTTATATTTTCTCATACTTTCCACTCCACCAATCTGAATATACGCCAAGATATCTACGCTAAAAATAGAGAACTAAAAGAAGGGTATTTGAAATTATGCTTTCTCGTTTTATACACATTTATACATACACTAGCGGTCAATTAAAACGCACCACCAAATATAATTAAAAATCACCTGGGAAATTTTTTTATAAAGATACATATATATACCGAATATTTTTATTTAAATAAAATTACAATAATAAATAGAAAACAATGTGAAGTTAATTTTAACTATAATCGTTAAAAAATAGGCTTCACAATAGGTTATTAGAAGATAACGAGTCCTTCTTGCTTCAGCCTCAGTAACTACCTTAATACTTGAAGGCGTGGAATTCATTAGGACCTCAATTGATTTCTTTATAACGGGACCATATCAATCTCTATCAATTAAATTTTATTTGCTGACTTCGTCTCTGCAGCTTCATATTTCATTATAAGCCATAAGTGCATAATAAGGTTTAAATCGAGTGAGTTTCTAAGCTTTGATTCCTTAGATCGTCAAATGTGTTGGCCAACTAAAACCTCAAATTAATTCTGCATAAGGGCATATGCACAACAATATTGTATTGTACTTGTATTTGTTTTATACAAGATTTGTTTCCAATTAAAACTAAGCCATTCTGCACGATGACATTATGCTCAGTCATCCTGGAAGAATAGGTGATCCGTGTACCGTATAAATATATATGTATAATGCCCTGCATATGCGGATTCTAAAAATTTGTTAACCGCTTTCGCAGTTGTCTCTTCTCACAGTTACCTTTCCAGGGCGACCTGATTCCTTTTTATGCTCCAAAACATCACTGCTCTCTTTTTCTTTTGCAAAAGATGAACAACAATTGAATGGTGTTCAACCAAGTTTCATAACAAGTAAGAAAGGGGTAAGTTCGGTGCTACCGAACATTTTATACTCTAGTAAATTGCAAAAACTAACCGGAAACTAAAGGGAAATAATTTAAGATATAAAACGTCAACCAGAGGATCGGAATCTAGGCAATTTTATATACTTGTATATATGTATACTCGTACATATACTCTATATGACTCATACACTGAAAAGCGAAAATCATTATAGGTAGTATATGAGAGTTGGAGTAGTATCGGCCCAATTTTATCTATTAACTGTTATCATGCCACATAATAAGAAAATATTCCCTGGCTTTCAATAAGGTACCTCACATACAATCACAAATCTTATGGAGCAAAGTCAGCCGGATGATTTAAACTCCTGGTAATAAGTTTTCATTCAATAGTATCTTTTTTAGGCGCAAAGATATAATGTTTGAGTTAAACATTTCCTGTAATTTTCATTGAGATAACTTAAATATTGGCCGATATATCAAAAGTAAAATCACCTGGAAGTTCGAAAATCTTTGATTAAGGCGGCTCAGGGAAGTATTGACTCGATTCAATCCCTTTTTGATATTCGACATTTTCGGTTAAAAGTCAACTATAAATACTAGGGTCCACATATTCGGTACCTGCGTGGATTTGGACAATTTTTTGACATAACGTGGCACACTTTAAATGAACTATTATTGCCAAGTTTAGCACGTTCTATCAAGTGCTTCCTGATTTCTATACTGTAAGTAGTAGGCGTGGTTGTAGCTCGATTTCGCCCATTTTCACATTGTAACATTGAAATATGAGAAGAATGCTACGTACCAAATTAAATTGAAATATGAGATATATGATATCACCAAAAAGTGTGCGGTGCCACGCCCATCTTTCAATTTTCACACCGGCTTCAATAAAACCCTCTCCAACCATCTCGGAGATAAAATTAAATCTCTCTCGCGTAATTAGATTACTAGATCTAGTTATTTTTTCTTCGAATTTACAATTATGGATATAGTTGAAGATAGTTTACAAAAGTGGTGGTGCGTTTTTATTGACCGCAAGTGTATGCATAGGAATAGCGACACATGCGAAATTTAACAAATGGCGCCCCCTTCCACCCTTTATATGAGTTCACTTGTCCTTTGCGCTCCGCCTCATTATGATGGACGACGCCGTCGGCGGCTGCTGGCAATGTCAGAATTCTGCCCTAACAGCTGCCAACAGTCGCCAAATACAGATAATCATCCGACATACGCTCGTAGACAAAGTTGACTTTTCAGCCAAGTCGAATCATGCTCAGCAGTCGCGGTGTGCAGCCAACGCAGTCATAACAGAGTAGTTGGTTAGAGTTGGGCTATGAGAGAATTTTCTCAAGTGTTTTTCCTTTGCTGCTAGGCGGCGGCATTTTGGGAATTTGTCACGTACGCCCATTTTAGAGAAAACGGACATGATTATGCATTGTTAATAACTTCATTGGGCAAGTGGACTCATCAGCGGTGGACGCGGTCTTCCATTCTCAAGTGCAGTTCATGCGATTAACTTACGTAAGTACTTGCATAAACCCATGTGTACTTACCTACAAGTATGTACATGTTCATATGTATATGTATTTGTCGTTTGCGTTGGTGATGCTTTGAGTATGTTTGCCGGTGTATTTTGGCTCGTTTGTTTGTTGTAAAAATTCTAATGTGTCGCCAAGTTGGTGGCTTGCCAACAACGACAACGCCAGTGACCGTTATTTACGAGCAGCGGCTTAGAATGATTAAAGGTAAAGCATAATTGCATTATGGACCCTCTTCCGTGGAAAATCACACCGAATTACAATTATACACGGGGCTCTCACGTAAAATCGTACCATTACAAAATATTCCAATGCGTGCAATGGCACAAGAATAAACTAACAGTTTAAAACCAAATAACATGGGCTGTTAACAGTTTAAACTGGATAGAACAAATAATTATTGAGATTTCCAATTATGGTTAATGCAATATTGCTCTTGTAATTTTAACAGTTCCACGAACGAACGGTTAAAAGTATGTGATTCGGTGCTTTGTGAAACCTGTTTAAAGAAGTTTGTGTTTTCTGTAGTTGAAGAAATTTTTGAAGATATGAGCATTAGGGTGGGTCAAAAACAGCAATTTTTTCTATCCCTTGTTCACTTATAATTAAAACTGCTTACAACACTATTGGAAGACGCACAACTTGTCACAACGCATCGTAAAATCATAATGTCATAAGATTATACAATATGAGTTTACTCAATTACAATACTCCACGCTATGTTCTCTGTTCGTTATAACATATAACTCATAAGACTATATGAAGCCCCTATATAAGCTTTCCTATTTATAACGATATTGTTTTAAATGAGTTTTTATAACTCAAAAAAAAAAATCAACTTTGTTCAAGTAATTATAAGCGAGATATGAATTTTTCTATCAGAATCTGAAAATAGATAACTGTAAGATGGAGGACTTTAACATTACAATTAAGAGCTCATACCTGGAGAGACTTTTTAAAATTGTCTACCAAACACTTTTTCATAATACCATTAAAAAATAGTTTTTTTACCCATTCTAATATACACACGAAGATATATATATGTATATGTAGGGCAAGGCGATATCTCCTGTCATCAAACAAACAGTCGTCGCACGTCACTGTTGACAGTCATAACTTTGAAGTTGTAGATAGTTTCGTATGTATATTTGAATCAGTGTAAACACCACCTACTATGTCAGCCTGGAAATCCAACGCAGGATAACTCTCGCCAACAGGAGCTGCTTCGGACTGAGTAGGCAATTGAAAAGCAAAGTCCTCTCTAGACGAACAAAAGCCAAACTCTATAAGTTGCTCACTCTGCTATATGGTGCAGTGGCTTGGACGATAATATCAACTGATCAGTCGACGTTAAGAGTTTTCGAGAGAAAAGTTCTGCGAAAGATTTATGGTCCTTTGCGCATTGGCTACGGCGAATATCGCATTCGATGGAAGGATGAGCTGTACGAGATATACGACGGCATAGACATAGTTCAGCGAATTAAAGACAGCGGCTACGCTGGCTAGGTCATGTTGTCCGGATGGACGAAAACACTCCAGCTCTGACAGTATTCGACGCAGTACCCGCCGGAGGAAGCAGAGGAAGAGGAAGACCTCCACTCCGTTGGAAGGACCAAGTGGAGAAGGACCTGGCTTCACTTGGAATATCCAATTGGCGCCACGTAGCGAAAAGTAGAAACGACTGGCACGCTGTTGTTTACTTCGCTATAATCGTGTAAGCGGTTTCTACGCCAGTAAAGAAGAAGAAGAATGTACACACCATACATGAGAGTGACCCATAGAAGTTATAATATATTTATGACTTAAAATTAATACATACATATCTACAACCCTTATCTATCTCGTTTAGTTCTAAGTACAACCGTTAGGTGAACAAAACTACAATACTCTGTAGCAACTGGCTGACTGATAATAAAAACAATTTAATGACTGAACAACATTCTTCTCGTATTTCTGAATATTAAAGGTCTACCAACAAGAACGATGTGATGTTGAAATAATATAAAACACTAAAATTTGGCCAAATTGAATTATATTTTTTGTTATTCAGATAATATAGTATTCGAGCTCCTCGAGCATTGCTCAAAGAAAATAAATACTCAAATGGTCCGTAGTCCAATGATGTAGAATTCGGATGGCTAACCTCCCGTTGAGACAATAAATTAGCATAGAGGAACCAACGCAGCACGCCCAGTAAAAAATAACAACAAACTACCGAAAACCGTGCTGAAAGCGTGCCGCTGCAAAGTTGAATATCACAATCCTATGTTATTTAGTATACATGGGCACACACATATTTAAGTATTTATATGCATACCGCAGCATGTCATAACTGATCTCAACAAGCATTTGCAACAACAACCATTTCTCACTCATCGTCAATTAAACCAACAATAGACTAAACGGTTAAACAGATAAGAATAACATTTATACTTCGGGAGCCTTGAACGACTTGAACACCAGCCCCTCAACGCGTGCTCTTCTACTTCATTCCTCATCTAACCTACGCCGACATTGCCCAACGCCGCTTTTGGTCATGGTTGTATTTTGCAAATTCGGTTTTTTTTCGTTGTATCTAACATCCCTGACAATTAAGCCACGAGTCCCGTTACACACGTACCCAGGCGCTTGGGTGTCCGTTGAGCTATCATTTATTTTTTATGTACATACTTAGGTACATACTAATGTGTGTTTGTGCGGCAGTGCACGTCCGCGTTTCCTCCATGTCGCCAAGCTGCAGCACGTTTCTGAGCAAAACATTGTTGGCATTGTACGGTGGGTGCCACAAACGCAAGGTCAATAAGCGCCTTTGCTGTGTACTATCGAAGCTGGTGTACCCATTGGTGTGTGGATATTTGCTTCCTTTATGATTTGCATTTCGGCATTTGTTTGTGGCAGGCTCCACGTTCAACAGCATTTTGTCATGTCATCGACGGAATTATGAAACGTTGATTTTCTGCAATTTTTCTACAAAAACGTATGCAAACAATTGATTTGTGGCAACTACAAAGCGAAATTAGGTTGCAAGTTGTTGAATGTACGCGAATTTTCGAGGCATGAAATTGGAGCAAATTGATCATGACAACTATGTAAGTATGTTCGGCTTGCGCGTAAGCAAATAAACGCCAATAACCGCTAACTTGTGAAGTCGGTTTTGAATTGGAATTCGAGTAAATATGTTGGTGTAATGCCAGTTATTTTTGTTGTGGCAGTTCAATTGATTTGCAAGCTTGTGGAGTGAGTTGCAGATTTAGCTTTGGTTATTTTCTAAATGATACTTGTTTGTTTAATGTTTACAGATGCAAAGAGTTGTATGCAGTTATTACCGTTTAATTGCAGAACGAATTACTTTATAATGAAAAGAAACGAACAAAATAAAATATTTGCATATTTATGACTTTGAATTCGTAAGTTGACCTACTCTTGTCTCGAAGTGGAATCTGTTAAACCAATATAAAAAGTAGAGTTGTATGTAATATTGCTAAGCTGTGTGGCCTAATATATCCTATCCATTTTTGGCACAAGGACACAGTATTATTTGAAAGAGACAAACTATAAATTAATTTAGATATTTCAAACATTGGCCAATATGGGATAAAGTCAACTGGAAGTTCAAAATCTTTTTATTAGATACTAGCTGACCCCGCAGCCGTTGTCCTGCGTGAAATTATGTAGTTTGAAATGAAAAGAAAGTTAAATTTATTATTTAATTTTTTTTTTCATCGATAGCTGCGTCACAGTCAGTCGCGTTCCATTACACAGTTTCGGCGCATGAAGATTGGGAAACATAATAACGACAGATCCTACCCTGAGATGCAAATGATACGGTGGCATACCAAGCCTGTCCAAAGAATTTAGGAATACCACTGGATAATTCACGGCGTCGTCTTCATAGTCAAGACGATCGATCGATTTGTATGAGCGCAAGTCTCCCGGAACTTGGCTTTGAAAGAGGGTTTGTAATTGCTGGCTTACTTCTCCAAAGCTTGCACATATTCCCATATACCATTCACAATAAGCAATGACTCAAATAAAGTTGAACCGTGTACATTAATCAATAGCAACCGAAGGTAGAAACAATCGTCGTTTTTCGGGTGGATTGTGTAAATTCGTCCTAATGATTTAGCAATGTTCTCACAAACACATCACTGATGAAAGTTAAGAAAAAACTCGTCAATGTTAATTTTGTTGCTGGCGATGTTTCCACTGGCTATACTGTATTCTCTGGGATGAAATACACTCTTTGGCCATTCTCCAAATTAACAGTCGGAAAACGTTCATGAATTGCAAAACTAAATATCCTTCAAGACCAATAATCGCCATGTTACTTCCTTTGGTGACGTACTTACAAACGTATTTTATCGATTACACCAAACTGCAATACTCAACATTGACATGAATTTTGAATGTGAATTAGACAACAGTGGCGAATATGGTACGATCCATGTGTTGTCAACTTCGATACTCACGCCTCTAAATTGAATGCTAAATGTTCTGCCATTGTCGTCTGGTGAGCAACGCCGATAGAGTGGATATCCATCATTTCTAGTTTGTGTTTCCGAAAGAAAAGTACGTGGATACTGTTTCGTGCATTTATTGACAGACATTCAAACCGAAGTGGGGTTGTGGTGTCCGCAAGGTCCATGAACCTTATTGGTTTTCATCACTTCGTATAATACTGGATCTTTCTTTGCATCAGGAATTGCCGCATGATTGAATGATTTCATCCAAACCTTCCACCACCCAAAGAAGAATGTGTGCGTGCGGCAAACCTCTCTTTTGCCAATCAACAGGGTACATCTAGCATCTAACAGCACCGTTTCAAGATAATGTCCATCGAAGCTGTTGAAAAGTCTTGCTATGACATCGTGACGATCGCTTTCTGATTGATCGCGACTGATGCCAAAAAGAACGCCGACCGATATAAGCGCGACCTCTTCATGGCATCGTGACAAATTTCAATCTGTAATTGATCACTTTGTCTGAAAAACACATAACATTTTCACGGAATAATTTTCAAAAATTTTTAAATTTAAATAATTGAAAAACAAAACAAAAAAATTGAATAAAAACATTTGTATGAAAAAAATTAACTTTTTGGAATTGTTCAATTTTCCGACAAGCATTCATTCATTTGTATGAGAAAAAGAAAAGGGCTGTTTTCAGGGGTTATGAGCGTACATACATTTTGGCGATTCATTTTTATTTATATAGACTTATTTTCTTCATACATATATTTTTATCGGAAAATTTTCCAGAATTTTCTTAAGTATTCTCCTTGTTTGGGCGGAGACCTGTCCGAATTGGTGGTAATCACCGAAATCGGTCCAGGCGTTCTCCAGTTATAAGCGTAGTAACTAACGTCACTTTCTTTTATATACATACATACATATATAGATATGGGATATAAGGGAATTATTTATTTGATTCAACATTTGTGCAAATTCTTGTTTCGCTAACATCATTTATACAATATAAAGTAAATGCGAAGTAGTTTGCAATAATTGAAAAATTCTGCTTATTATTGTTTGTTTGTTTTATATAATAACGTACAAAACTGTTGTTATATTAAAGTCACTTCCATATAATTTCACACATGCGCATTCCAATTTACTTTCAATTATGTATGTATATTAAATCAATCATATCTCCCCTGCCAACCATCAGCGGGTAAAAAACTAGATAATTAGTGGGTAACATGGTGGTAAACGTGGTGGTAAACATATGGAGTGTTTCTTAGGCCGGGCGGATATTTTACCCACTCACGTACGTATACATGTGATCATACAACAAAAAATACCCCGAAAATGTGCGTTGGTGTTAGTGCATAGAAAAAAAAGGTCTATACAGTTATACAGGTAAACCTCATACAACGTGGTGAATAGGTTCCTGAAAAACTCCGCCTTACAGGTTATAGGAGACCTAAGTCCATACAAAAATCAGAGTTTGGTTTCAAAGGAAAATAATTTTCAATAAAATATTGGAATTTGTATAGTAAAAATATGTGCTTAAAATAATTTTGTGTATTTATTTGTTGAGTGATAAGAACATACTTAATAACATTCCATTTATTTAAACAAAAACAAAATAAAATAAAATAAAATTTCAATTCTACGTAAAACATTCAAGTCAAAAGATTTAATAAATTAAAGAAAAAATTTCATCAATTTTCATCACTTAGTATGATTTGTTTCGAACGTTTTGTTCGTACTAGTTCAAAATCTGAGCTTATTCCAATATTAGATTCGGGCATCCTTTCGACGATTATTGCTTTGAAATAATCGTGTATTGAAGTTTGTTTGCTCTTATTTCGCAAATCTTTATAAATTTCTTGATAGGGAGCTAAATTGTTTGGAATTCGTTTAAATATTTCTGATCTGTCACTTGATGGGTCGTTCTCTAAAATGTGTTCTTCCAACTGTTTTGCCATATTTAAAACTTTCTCGATATTTTTTTAGTAAAAAGTTTTTATTTTCAACATCGGTAAGATCGCCAGAGCTACCTTCAAATGATTCTTCATTTGTCATTGTCACCAAATTATTAAATCCATCACCTTCTACTGCATACGCCAATATCACTATGTTCCGATATTCATCTTCTATTGGTGTAGAAACAGTGCCCTGAACATCTATTTCCGGTATTTGTACTTTCCAGCAAGCTTTTAGTGTTGAAAGACGAATTTCTTTAAGTGACGCATTAACAATTTCAACGGAATCAAAGTATAGACAAAATGCAAAGAATTTTATTTGGGCAAGAAAACCTTTTTCAAATTAAAATAGTAAATATTTGAAAAAATGTTGGTAAAAATCGCGTTTTAAGAGTAGCGTTGTAAGAAAATGTTCGCATTTTGGGAACCGCGTTGGAGCGAAAAGGCGTTATAGGAAACCGCGTTGTAAGAGATTTACCTGTACTTAGCTTGCCGCTTATAAATTCTCACAAAAAATTCTCTTCTTATCTTTAAGAAATTTGGATTTTTTACCATGAATTTTTTAGTGAATCATAACCGTCTTTAAAAACTTCAGGTAATGGTCATACAATCTGGTCTTTTGAAATCGTTATGTTATATGTACATACATATGTACATATGTTCACTATAAATATTAAAGTAAAATGCGATTTTTGTGCGTCAGTTTCCTGTGTTCTGACTTTAGCGGTTACAATTTCTTCGCAAACATTTATAATGAAAGCCGTATTTTTGTGTTGTGGTTTCACTGATGATTAATAAAAATTTCATAAATTATAATTTTATGTATGATTTGCCAAATTAGCTAATGGACTTACCCATAATTTTAATTAATGAGACCGGTTAAACAGTTCGATTAAATTTAAGCCGTTTTGGAATTTTTATTTTTTCTTTTCAACTTTCTTTCTTATCTTTTGTTCTTAAAAAAGGCGAGTCTGGTGTTTTAGTTTTCATAGTGTTATTTAAGTCGAAAGCAATTATAATTCAGTGACTTGATATCAAAGGTAATCATTTTTTCAAGCGTTCGAGAATTAATAGGTACCCATACTAATTTTACGAAATTAATGATACTGTATTCTTTAAACTTAAACAAAAAAGTTGGTTCAATAATAATGCAAGCTTTGATACTCCCTACTATGATTAGGTTCTGGAAAGGTAGCAGAAAAGTGAAGAAAATATATTGGAGAGTCGAAAAAGTCTTTTCGTGTTTCTAATCAAACTTCAACTTATCTTTTTTTTATATTTATAATATTAACTAAATAAAAAAATATGAACCAGTTTGGCCGACCACTTTTTGCCACTTTTCCGCTAGAGACATAATTCCATCAGTGTCAATCGAAATTTCCAGAACGGAAGCGAGCCAACCACTGTTGTGTTACACGAACTGATACAGCATCGTCTCCGTAAACTTCAGAAATTTCATTGGCGGCTTGTGTGGCATTCTTCCTTTTTCATACAAAAATTTCAACATACGAGTATACACAATGTCATTGGTAGCACTGAAGATATACGACTGCAATGACATCTATTGACATAATATGAAAAGACTTTTTCGACTACCCAATAATTATATTTTATGTAGTAATTTCACACCCGTTTGCACAACATAATTCCTGCCGTTCTATAATTTCAGGTCCAGATATTATCAACTGCTTAAGCAATAACACTACTCAACAAATCTGAAAGAAAAATTTGCGACTGAAATGATAAGATGTCTCTGAGGTATTTGAAGTGTCTTGATTACGAATTTTAATTAAAACAAGTAAGGAAGATCTATGTTCGGGTGCAACCGAACATTTTATACTCTTACAACTTGCAAGAATCAAAGCCAGGGAAATACTTAAAGGTGTAAAACCAATCATATGATTAAAGTCAGTCGAATGCTCGAAAATCCTGTTATTAGTTATATAGGGGCTAGGCCAAATTTTCGCCCAAGTTTATCTATGTACATATTTTAAGGACAAAGATACACTGTTATAGTAAACCATGTTATCTTATTTTCTTTGCGATAACTCACATATTGGCCGATATATGCGGTACAAAGTCACCCCGAAGTTCGAAATGGGAAGTATTGATCGAATTCAACCATTCCTCGACATACAGATATACCATTATAAGAGAAGGATTATCCCTTAATTTTAGTTAGGTACATATATACATATATCCCACACTGACCGACATTTTCGATCAAAAGTCAACTGTAGGCACTGGAATACAAATAATCGTTACCTTAGGGGCTTAAACAGTTTTTATTGGATTTAAACAGTTTCTTTTTAAAGTAATAAGGTGGAAGTCACTTAGGACATTATTCGTGCAAAGTTTTATCCCGTTATATGAATTACTTCTTGATTTGTGTACTGGAAACTGAACGAATCAAGTGAAATTTAAAATTGTGCTATATGGGACGTAGGCGTAGTTTTGTCCGATTTTGTCCATTTTCACAATGTGACATAAGAATGTAAGGAGGCCACGTACTAAATTTTGTCAGTTGGTCGGGTCCCGAGATATAGAATTTCACCAACAAGTGGTTCGGCTCGCGTAAAGCTTTCTCATATCATGGTAAAATTCAATGCCTCTGTCGTATTTAGTTATTGATTTCTCGCGCTTTTAATAGTTTTTAACAATACCGCTATATGGGGAATATTTCATCCTGTTTCACATTGTCGGTAGAAATTCTAATAAAATTTTTACTTAGCAGATTTGGTTGTTGTAGTTTAAGTGGGTTAGGAGATATGCATATTAAACTTGTTAGAGGGCGGGCCACGCCCATCCTCCATTACGTACAGCTTTTTTTGTCATCTTAGTAAATGGTGGTTAGTTTTAGACTCCTACCACCTCTTGACTACAACTCAAAATTACATAAACTAGTTAATTGAAGCATAATGTTCGCGTCCATTTTAACAATGGGCCATTGAGATTCCCAAAATTTGAGTTTTTTGTTACATGTGGCTCAGTCAAGTAGGTCCAACTGCATTGTATGCACTTCATCCAGTGATTCTCAAAAAAACAAGCAACCATTTTGCTATAGCGCGAATAATTTTTGTTGGATTTGGATCTTATAGAAACACCCATACAGTCGACTGATCTTTACCTTCGGGTGTATACGTGTAAATCCACGTCGAACACGATCGAACGGCAAATTGTCTGAGATCCAGTGTTAACATTTTTTTTTACAGTTTAATAATGCATATAGTTGCTGACGATAGTATTTTCATATTCCGGTTGACTTTGCACTGCTCAATTCGAAAATATAACTTATTCAAATTTATTATTAAATTTTATTTTATTTGGTTACCTCTCTAATAATGCACAACACTTTTTTTTGAACTATTCCGATATATTAGTCTATAATTGTTACAATTAAAGAGCATGAAATAAATCCTTCTTTAATACTAGTATTATATACTTAATATAAAATGTAGCGAATTATCTTATTTATAATACATTTGCTTCTGTGAGGCTTTCAGTTACAAAGTGGTTTCCATAACTTGGTCAAAACCATAATTAGCCGGCTTTGATTTGTGTTTTGCTGATGAATGGTGCAAAAATTTCGATTTGTTTACAACTTTACTGCAACAAAACAATTTTCGGAGGCCACACCCTTGAAGTCTCGTTGCAATGATGACACATGCATTTGCTGCGATATCCATATTAAGTAGACTTGTACATAAATACATAAGTACTTCTTCTTTACTACACAATAAACATGTTTGCAATTATCAAGGACTTTATAAAGCATTGCAATTGCTTGATCTCATTTGATTGCAAAACAAATGCATTTCATTTTAAATAAAACACAAAGAGCGGCTATACACAATAAATACATACATATGTATGTACAAATATCAATACAATGAAATAATAACTGTCGGCCACGCAATTAGCAAGCGTTAGTTAGCGTGCGATTGTTTTCCGCCTTTGAAACATATTCTAATTTGCCAGTTTTATTATTTTATGTGCACTTGCTGATGCACTCCTTCTGCTGCCAAGGTGCTCCGCATATTTTCATTGCCGCAACTTGTGCCTATGTGCATAGCTATGTATGTGCATATATACTCGTACATACATTGAGTTCAGAAAAAGTTCACGTAACATATGTACGAGTATGTCCATTTTACTTTTCTCACTGAATTTCATCCAATTATGACACATTTCATGATTTTTTTTATAGCATCCTAATCTTATACATAAAAGATAAATAAATGAATGAGGATTCCACCGCGACCTAGGGTCTATTGTGCCCTCTCCCTACGAGTGCTCACAGCGTCTCAACCAGCCCCAGCAAATGGATGAATTCCAGTATACTGCTAGGTGCTAGTGAGGCGATGTGATCCCTATTTAGAAACATGGATTTAAGGGCCTTAGTCCTGCGCCTACAGATTGCTGTGCAATCCATTAGCAGGTGTTCCGGAGTTTCGGGTTCCAAGTAAAAAAATCTTATACATATATATATGTACATATAAAAATTATTCGCAAAATGTGTTACTAAGCGCATAACTCAACAACGCCTGGACCAATTTGGCCAATTCTTTTTTCTAAATGTTCGATGAGGCTCAAAGGTGGTTTTTACGCCGAGAAAAATTCGAATAATTGTTGAAAAACCCCTAAAAAGAGCTCTTTTCTTTTTGCCATACAAACGAATAAATGTTTGTTTGTTAGTAACGCTCGAGAACGGCTTAACCAATCTTGATGAGATTTTCAGAGGTTGTTCGCTGTGGATCGGGGAAGGTTAAGATAAAAAAACGGTATGTAAAAGTAACTTTTTTTCCTAATATTTCTTTTTAATTTTTTTGCTTTGGTTTTTAATTGTTTGAATCATTCAAATTTGTCGTTTGCTTACTTTATTCCGCGGCTAATCAAAAAAATAATTTATTGAAGATTATTCATTTAAAACTTTAAGTGTGTTTCACACAAAGTGATCAATTACAGATTGAAATTTGTTACGATGCCACAAAGAGGTTGCTCTAATATCGGTCGTCGTTGTTTTTGGCATCAATATACATTAGCAACCCAGGGTACATGACCGAGTACTCCCAGGATGCGATGACATACGTGCAGAATTATGGATCGCGGTCAATCAGCAAGCGATCGTCACGATGTCACAGCACGACTTTTCAAACAACAGTTATGATGTTTGATGGACTTTATCGTGAAGCAACGTATATGTGGTGCTGTTAGATGCTAGATGTTCTCTGTTCCTCTTTGGATGGTGGTTCTACCAGATCAAATTGATGAAATAATTTCTGCGGTAATTCCTGATGCAAAGAAAGATCCAGCATTATACGAAGTGATGAAAACCAATATGGTTCATGGACCTTGCAGACACCACAATTTCACTTCGATTTGTATGTCTGTCAATAAATGCACGAAACACTATCCACGTTCATTTCTTTCGGAAACACAAACTGGAAATGACGGATATCCACTCTATCGGCGTCGCCCACCAGACGACAATGGCAGAACATTCAGCATTCAATTTAGAAGAGTGAATATCGAAGTTAACAACAAATGGATCGTACTATATTCACCATTATTGTCTAATTCACATTTAAAACTCATCTCAATGTTGAGTATTGCAGTTTGTTGAAATCGATAAATACGTTTGTAAGTACGTCACCGTATATTGGTCTTGAACGATACGGTCGATACGTTAACTACAATAAAGCGCTTTGTAGGATATTTAGTTTTGCAATTCATGAACGTTTTCCGACTGTTGTGCGTCTCGCAGTTTATTTGGAGAATGTCCAAAGATTGTATTTCAACCCAGAGAATACAGTACAGTCAGTAGAAACATCGCCAGCAACAAAATTAAGAGTTTTTTCTCAACTTTCGTCAGTGATTCGCTTGCGAGTACATTGCTCTATTCGGAACTGCCTTGATATTATACATGAAATGCATCGTGGAAGAAATAGTTACGCAGAAAGCAAGGTCAATCAGAAGATTGACATCCAGGTGTGTTCTCAAATAATGCATTAGGACGAATTTACACAATCCACCCGAAAAAACAACGATTGCTTCTACCTTCGATTGTTATTGATTAATGTACGCGGTTCAACTTTATTTGAGTCATTGCTTATTGTGAATGGTATATGGGAATATGTGCAAGCTTTGGAGAAGTAAGCCAGCAATTACAAACCCTCTTTCAAAGCCAAGTTCCGGGAGACTTGCGCTCATACAAATCGATCGATCGTCTTGACTATGAAGACGACGTCGTGAATTATCCAATGGAATTTCTAAATTCTTTGGAGAGGCTTGGTATGCCACCGTATCATTTGCGTCTCAAAGTTGGATCTGTCGTTATTATGTTTCGCAATCTTTATGCGCCGAAACTGTGTAATGGAACCCGACTGATTGTGACGCAGCTATCGAATACAAGGGGGCAGAATGCTTGATTCCTTTGGGTTCTAACGATATACCATTTCAGTTCCAACGTATTCCGCTTCCAGTGAAAATTGCATTTGAGATGACAATCAACAGGACAAATGCTATGTTTTTCACATGGCCAGATATACATGGCGTGGTCGCGAGTTGGTGAACCATCTTTTCTGTACACCGGAACAGAAACTAAAAATTGTTGTTTATCAAGTAGCGTTACATTGAAAAAAAAAAATGAAATGTTAAATTGAACTTTGTTTTCATTTCAAAACACATAATTTCAAGCAGGACAGCGGCTGCCGGGTCAGCTAGTTTTCTATAAATATTGTTCATATCAATTCCCGCACGCGAACAATATTTGAACTTGTAGGTAAGTGGCGATTGAAGTTCAATAACTAATAACTTGTGGGGCCTCCTTTAGCTTTTATGGTTAATTAGATTATCTGATCAGCTGTTCCATACTCTTTCAGCTTGAGTCCAAAGTTCATCTATGGTTTTTGGTGTTTCTCTTTGAGCAATAAACCCGTTTTTTTACAATCGCCCATAAGTTTTCGATGAGGTAACTGAGCTGGCCATCCATCACCTGAATTCCGTTATTTTCCAACCAAAATTTTGTAATGCGTCAGGTATGTTTAGGACCATTGTCTTGAATGTAAAACAAATTAGCGGGTGCACATCCAAAATCAACATTATTCCTTCAATTTGACGTATTTTCCCATCCTTCTGCCAATTTTCAATCTAGCCGCTTTATTTTTCGCTGACATGTACGGGTTTTAATCATTGGTTATGCGTGTATATTGAAATTTTCAAAAAGTATTGTTGCATACTGTAGTACCTAAAGATAACAATAAAACCCTCACACCGTTTTTAGCTGCATAAGTCTTGTTAAAACGCCGTAAAGTCCTTTTTGTTTCAGGAGTGAGCATTTTACGCCTGCATAATGCCTGGATGGTGTGTTAAAAATGCTGATTACACCAATTGAAATTCTGTATTCTTGTGCAAACGCTCTAACTGAAAGCTCTTTTTGCAAGTCCGATCATACAGCTTTTCGTAAAAAGAGGTTCAGTCTTTAAGTTATGTCTAAAAATGAAACAGTTTTCATAAATTGCCAATTTTGCGAAGCTTAGTTGTGTTACAAACCTTAGTAAACGTAAAATCTTTCTCATAATAAAAATATTAAGGAAATACTGACAACTATTTTGCAACAACGGAATTATTTACGTCACATCAGCTCAGAACGTGAATGGATTATCCCACTAATCTTAAAAATTTATCAAGATTTCGCCATACAAAAATGACAGTTCAAAATCACTTCATTGAAATGATTTGAAACTGATCCACGCTAAATCTGTCCGTGCGACTCTGTTTTTGGGCAATCTACTTGTCAGCACTGGAAAAATACTAGTCAGCACTGGAAATCTGTTCCATTGTCACAGCTGATTTAGACTCTGCAAAGGGAAAAAAATGTAAACAAACAAATTTTTTCTAAAGCAATGAATCTAATTTCACCTAAAAATCGACCAAGCAAATGAAAAAATGCATCCATTATTTCTATTATATGGAAAATATTAAAAAAATACGGCTTTTATTTCAAAATACTATATGACAATCTTTTCTTTTGGTAAATATTAAGCGATGTGAATTCTTGAATGACAATAACAGCTGTTTTTTGATCTTTCTAACGGCAGTGAGAACACTGTTGGATTATGAAATGCTTAAGTGTAATCTAATCTTTGAAATTATCGGTCTGAACATAGTATTAGTTGTGTTACAAACCTTAGTAAAAGTAATATCTTTCTCATAATAAAAATATTAAGGAAATACTGACAACTATTTTGCAACAACGGAATTATTTACGTCACATCAGCTCAGAACGTGAACACTGCGCGCTTATCGATTTATACAATTTTTTTTTTCTATTAAAAAAAATAATGGAAATCAACAGAAGTAGGATTTGAAAAATAGAGTATCGATGCATATAAAAGCCAAACTTCTTGAAGTGTTGCCATGTTTGGATAAAATTCAGTAGTAAAAGTAAAATTTTCATTACATGAATGCTTTTAAAACTCACTGTATGTAGATCGGATGGTCTCGGATGACTAACCAAGTAATGCGGCACTCGTTCCAGCAGATGCGAACATTAAATACTCTCACAAGTTATATAAGTGTGTATATGAATTCTTGTAATGAATTTTAAAATGGGTGTTGTTATTATACATCCAACGTATAATATAAATATGTACATGTGTATGTATATATGTACATACTTACTTACTTACTCAACAAAATATTTCTATTAAATTTCGTGATTTTTATATAATTTGACAAAACTTTCAAGAATGGTTTTGTATAAAAAAAGTAAAATGATCATGATTAATTTTTGCATCTTATTTTTACATATTAAAACGAAATTTAATCAAAACTCCAAAAATGTATACAGTGGAATCGCGATAATTCGTACACTGTTAATTCGAAGCTCCCGATAATTCGTAACAATTCGTTGGTGCCTTGAAAAAATCGCGGTAAATTGCCCTACATTTTGGTTCTTATATATCGTAATTACTTGTTGACAACCTCTTATAATCTGAAGCAGAGTACATCCATACATACATATGTATGTATTTACATAGTTGCATTATTTTTAAATTTTTCTTAGTATACATACATACTTAGCATTTTCGTGTACCGTCAACTTTTTCGTTGAATTTCATTCATTTTATCATGGTCAGTTTATACGTTGCTTTAATTAAAATGAAGCGAAAAAAATTTAGGTGAATAAAGAATTTGATATTGCTCCATCAACACTAACTTCAATTATCAAAGTAGTGGTTGGCTAAATCGATTCAAAATACGGAACAATGTTACATTTAAACTTTTTTATTTTATAAATGCCTACCAGATCTCACACTTTGTTTTAAAAATGAAAAATACCACGGCGGTAAGCATAGTAAAGAATGGCACAGAAGAGCTGAAACCACTGCTTATTGGAAAGTTAGCAAAACAAAAATGCTTCCAAAACATAATATGCTTTTCAATGCATTATCGTCATAATAAAAAGGAACAACGATATGAAAAAAGAAAACTGAAAGATTATTTTATTTTAGCCACATAAAAATACAATTCCTACCGGCCAACACAACTTCTAAGCTCCAACCTCTCGATAAGGGTATAATTAAGAATTTCAAACGCAAAAAAATAGTTTCCAATCTTTTATAATGTACTGATGACAAAATATATTTCAACAACAATCCCCTCCGTTCACATATATTTTTGGTATAATTTCAATCTGGCCGTTGCAGTTATTCCAATTGCAAAACCTCAAAATCTACCCAATCCAGTAAACTGTCAAAGTTCGATAGGTGAGCATTTCTCACATTCCCAGTGACAGGAGAGTTGGGCATCTCTTTATCTCTGCTATGAACATTCTCACAAAAGGTCCGTATCCAGTCTTAAGTAATTGCTCAAGAAAAAAATGCCTTATTTCTTGAGCTATAGTCAAGTAATTTTGACAGCTGGTTACGCATTGTGAATGATCACATTAGAAGAGCAAGATAAAATAAACAAAGAAAATGAACTTATGTGCGTAAGTATATAAATACTAAAAATTAGTACTAGATTTCTTTGGAGCTGCATACTGCACAGAAAATTTACCACAGGAAAAGCGTTTTTTTATATGAAGTTCTTACAATTCTTGAGAGCTGGATACTAAGCTTAATTTTGAAAATGCTGTTTCATTTAAAGAATACGTAAATTTTGAAGGGGTGGTTAATTAACATTAATAGTTTAAGACGATTGTGGCGATTGCTGCCACACGCAGGATTTCCTTACCTAAAGACAAGGCGACTATGTCGGGACAGCTTAGAGCTTTAGTTAGTTTTGGCGAAGCCCAAACTTCTGTTGGACAAGGCGCACTGGTCAAAATTTCAACAACTCTGGAAAAGTTATTCTGCCGCACATGCAACTGTTGTTAAAATAAATAAAGAATCAGCTACGATTACGAATATAGTCAAAACCTATGCTCTTCTATCTATCTCCCAAACGGGTAAAAAAACGCTTCCAAAATCATGTGACTTATTGGTCTACCGAGTTTTCAAAAATCAGAAATAATCTCGATGGTTAACATACATGGATGTAGTCATGTGTTGAAGTTCACGCAAGTGAGGAACGTTCTCTGATCGCCATTCACTTGGGAGTGACGATTCTTTTACACATGGCGCAAGCAGCTCCCGACTTTCGCTCTTTGACCAAGTATCCTCTGGGTAGCCTAAGAACATCCGTTTGAAGGCGGGCTAAAGTGAGAAGGTTAAACATCCCCTACATAAGGTTGTGCGCTGGGTTTGGGACCCACCACGTAAAAAAACACCCCCAATGAAAAGAAACAACAAGCTTCGGATGAGTGACCCCCCTTTTGATGACGACCATGGTAAACGAATTAAGGACTATGATTTGAGGGCACGCACCTGGAATGTTCGGTCCCTTAATTGGGAATATGCCGCTGCCCAGCTGGTTGATGTCCTCGTTCGAGTGAAGGCTGACATCACCGCCGTCCAAGAAATTGATTGTGGCGTTTACTACAGTGGTCATATAAAGGAGCCCAAGTTTAGTGTGGGATTCTTGGTGGGAAAAAGACTCCGTCGCCGAGTACTATCATTCACTCCTGTGAATGAACGTCTAGCCACAATTCGCATTAAAGCGAGGTTCTTAAACATATCGCTGATCTGCGCCCACGCCCTGACGGAAGAGAAGGATGCCTTCTACGATCGCTTGGAGCGCACCTATGAGAGCTGCCCTCGCCATGATGTCAAAATTGTGCTTGGCGACTTTAACACCAGGGTGGGCAAACAAGGTATCTTTGGCACAACAGCCAGCAAATTTAGCCTCCATGCAACCGAAACCATTGGTTTTCGGAAAATGCAAAAGAACAGCTGGTACGACGAGAAGGGCCGTGTTGCAGCAGAGTGAAAACAGGCTGCCTACCTCGCAACGTTACGATCGACCACAACACGTGCAGGATGGGATAGATACCGAAAGTTGAAGAGGGAAGTGAGACGCATTTGACAGAAAAAGGGAGAGGCCGAAATATGTACGTAAATAAGACAAGCTTGACAAGCTGGCCGACGAGGTAATGCTCGAAAATTCAACGAAAAAATACGGAGGCTAACAGAAGATTTCAAGACCGGAGCATACTCTTGTAGAACCCCCAAAGGTGACCTAGTGACCGATGCTCAAAACATACTAAAATTTTAGAGGGAACACTTCTCCAGCCTGCTGAATGACACTGAAAGTATAACGCCAAGAGATGGCGAACCCGATTCCCCAATGCCCGACCATGAAGAAATTCGTATTGCAATTACCCGCCGGTTGCCGACCGAGCTATTCAAATACGGCGGCGAAGAACTGATAAGGAATATGCATCAGCTTTTGTGTAGAATATGGTCGGACGAAAGCATGCCGACAATTGAAAGTGTGCTCTGACTAATCTGCCGAAAGGGAGAGCTACCATCTGCGCCAGCTACCGTGGGACAAGTCTCCTCAACAACGCACATAAGTTTCTATGGAGCGTATTGTGTGAAAAATTAAAGCCCACTGTCAACAAACTGATAGAGTCTTACCAATGTGGCTTTAGGCCTGGAAGATCAATAACTGACCAGATATTCACCGTGCGCCAACTGTTGGAAATGATCCGTGAAAAGAATCGCACCACCTCTTCGTCGATTTCAATATTGCTTTTGACAGCACGAAAAGGTGCTGCCTTTATGCCGCGATGTCAGAATTTGGTATTCCCGCAAAACTAATACGACTGTGTGAACTGACGTTGAGAAATGTAAAATCCCCGTCAGTATCGAAAAGGACCTCTCCGAACCGTTTGATCCCATTGCTAAATTAAGCGAAATTGTAGGTACTAATAATTTTCATATAGTGCCTTTGAAAAAAGGTAATATAGATGAAACAAAAATTCAATATTACACTGAAAAAAGTTTTATGAAAATTGTTAAATTTTTGTGGAATAAAAACAAGAACTTTTATTCTTATCAACAGAAGAGTTCTATGGGCCTGGTTGTTGTAATTAAGGGTATAGTATTAAAATTGTTGTAAATATATTTAATAGAAACAAAGTACCACAGGCAATATTTAAAATTAAACTCTTGCCGAACTCGAAGCAACTTAAAAGAAATGAAACACATCCTATATATAATCTGAAATATTTGCTGCATCGTAGAGTAACTGTTGAAGTACCACATAAAAGAAACGGCCCGGTACAATGTACTAACTGCCAAAAATAAGGGCATTCATATTGCACTCTATTGTTTTGATTTACATCCCACTTTCAAATTCACCTTTAGGAAAGACGATTTAAATAAAAAGTGCAGCAAGAAATAACACTTCTAACTACAGGGGTTGTCCTATATATGTATAAAGATTTGAAATCGAAGTTGTCACAGGGCATTCAACACGGCGTAACTAAATGTTTCCAACACCCCATAATGAAATTATAGCAATCTCAGATAAAAGTTCAAATAAAAAGTTCCTATTAATTTTAAGAATAATACTATGCAAGGAAGCTATGCAAATGTAGTGAAATCCCCCAAATGGATGTGTTGAAACTACGTTTTTAAATCTTACACATTGTATGCCACAATTATGTCTACCATGCAAAACATGATCCAAGATTTAATAAAATCACAAAATCAAATGCTGCAAAGTTTATTAAGTAAGAAATGAGCGTACTAAATATCTATGCTAACGGTGTTAACCAACACAAATTAGAGATTATTAGATTTCTGTCTGAAAAAAATATAGATGGAATGCTTATATCAGAAACTCATGTAAAAAATAAAAATAATTTCAATATACCGGGATTTGGACTCTATGTTACAAATCATCGGGATGGAAAAGCGCATGGTAGCACGGCAGTGTTGGTTAGAAATCGGTTAAACCACTATGCTCTAGAAACTCATACTCCAGCATAGTTACAAGCTACAACAATATCCTTAAAAAATCCGGGTTGTGACTTAAGCCTTACGGCTATATACTGTCCACCTCGTTTTAAAATTAATTAAAAATAGCGAATTTAAAGACTTTTTTGGAACCCTAAGTCAAAGATTTCTACTGAGGCTCACGTCTTATTGATCCGAAAGGACGACAGCTGTAAGCTCAGCATAATAACCTTAATATTGTATAATATCTCCTGGTAAGCCGTCGCACTGGCCCAGTGAATGGAAAAATACCAGACTTAATAGATTTTGCTGTAGTCAAAAATATAGATAGATCGCTTATGACAGCTGATACATGTACAGACTTATCATGATCATTCTCCTGTACTAATAAAGTTATACGAACAGCCCATGATATTTGAGCCAAAAGTTTCTCTAATATCTCATAAAACTAACTGGTTGAAGTATAGAAAATATATCAGCAGCCACATCAATATTGATTGCAAAATAAATACAGAAAAAAAGCATTGATGAAAGTATAAGAGAATTTAATGATGTAATAACTAATGCAGCTTTATTGGCAACACCAAAAAGAAACAATAAATCAGTTGGTATTAGAAAAATCACTAATAATTATTATAATGAAAGAGAAAAACTTGTAAACTCTAAACTCTACTTCAACTGAAATCTGCTGTGCGTAAGTTAAAAAAAGCGCTTAAACGCGAGGAAGAACAAACATTGGTTGCAACACTGTAAACGCGAAGAATGCATGCTGATCACCACTTTAATGAAATTGTTTCAAATGCTACACAGATGTTGAAGTGGAAAAACCCGGAACATATGGTCGTCAGGGTCATCGAAACAATCACCCATTTTAAAGCTGTGAAGACTTTTACAGGGTTTCTGCATGCAAGATTTAAGGGGAGGCACGAAACAATGAGAATTTTCAGTATTTTTTTGCAATTAAATCGTGTTATTTAACAAAAGTAGTAAAATGGCATTATTGTAGAATGTGTTGACTTGAAGTCACGAAAATTTCAAAAAAAAAATTATTTCCAAAGTTATAGTTGTTTGTGTTGGCCCTGTTCCAAACAAAGGTACTTGCGGTGACAACCATAAGTCCTTGGAGATTCATCTAAAATCAATCGGACCAAAAAAAAATGAGTTTTATAAATAGATAAACTCGGGCCTGATCGAAGGATTTTTTTGTTTTCAAAAATTAACAAAATGGCGGCCTCAGGAAATTCTTTCCTAAATTTTTGCGAAAAAATCAACAGTTAATTGGTCTTAAAAAATCTAAATTTTTGAAAAAAAAGTCCTTCGATCAGGCCCGATTTTATTATGTAAAAGCTGTATAGATTTCATTAAAATCTATCCAGTTCAAAAAACATAGTTTTGAGAAAAACGAGTTTAAAGTTTCACCCGAGCCCTTTGAGGTGCCCGAGCTTTTTTTGTTATCTGTCGAATAACTCAATAATTTTCGCATCAACGTGATATTTTCAGTGAATATGCAAAAACAAAATATTAATTTTTTGAAAACTCTGATTACCCCTAACCCCTTAAAAACGCGGTTTTCCGATGAAGTTCTTGAAAGATTCAATTTGAGTCAGCTGTTACCAAAATTGAGCCTAAATTTAGAAAAAAAAGGATTCAATTGTACTTATTGAATGCCTAATGAGACGTTTTTGGAGAATCTTGCCTGGAAACAAAGAACTGCAAAAAACGAAGCTCAATGCAGAAGTAGAGCTATTTTAACAACCATTTGAAATGAAAATGACTACAAGAATAGAAGTGTTTTTTGCCTTAGAAAGCCTCAGTACTTTGCCAGCCATAAATGCTAGCGCTGAACGATCCTTTTCTTCTTTGCGCCGAATCTAGACCGAACAACGATGCTCTAAAAAAGATTGAACAGCTTAGCACTCCTCAACATAAACTACATACGAAATTGCTGCGGAACCGGAATAAATAATAGAAAGATTTAGTAAAAAAATAAAATTATAGTTTAAACTTAAACATGTCTTAAATCACTTACAAAATCATAAAGTTCCTCGTCCAAAATTCTACTCTGGATCCGCCCCTGAACATGGCACTGTAGAGCAAGTAAATTAGGAAACCATTCGAGCGCAGAGAGTACTGTTCTGCTATTTGTCTAGATGGAGCTCAGGCGTTCGTTGAGGTCTGGCATGAAGGTCTTTCATAGAAAAACGTTTTCCTTTATGAATTGCATAATACTTTGGTGTTTAAGAAACAGGAAATTTACAGTTAAAGTAACAGACTTCATATCAGTAGAACGATCAATAAGGGCTGGTCTACCTCAGGGTAGCGTGCTGACATAATATATACAGCAGACATTTCAACAGCTTTTAACGTATTGACATCCACTTTCGTGGATAACACAGCTGTAGTAACCCGAAACAAATATCCCATCAGAGTATCAAGAGTATTAGAGCAGCACTTTTGTCGAAGAATGGCTAGCCAACTGTCGTATATGTAAATATTAATGAACAAAAACGCAAGCATGTTACATTTTCGCTAAGACCAGAAACGTGTCGGACAGTTAAAATAAACAATGTCTTTGTACCCCAAGCGAATGGAGTAACTTATCTTGGGATTCACCTGGATCGAAGGCTCACGTGGCGAAAACATATTGCGTGTAAAATAAACTACATGAAGCATAAGTATTTAAATTGGCATTTGAACAAAATTCTAAACTTAGCCTAGACAAAAAAGTCCACTTATTCAATGCAATCATAAAACCGATTTAGATGTATGTCATTCAACTATGGGGTACGACCTGTGCAACAAACCGTGATATAATACAAAGGTTCCATTCTAAAATACTTAGAACAATCACGGGTTCACCACGGTACTTGCGTAATGAAAACATTCATAAAGATCTTGATATTCCTATGGTAATGAACGAGATAGAGGACAGTAGAATGAGATGTATTTCTATATATTTCTAAACTTCGCGAATATCCAAACCCATTGTCTAATGCCTTGGTAAAATTCTGCAATCAAGACTTCTTTAGTTTTAAATAGATTTAAGATTTGAATACTTATTGTTAGGATTCACCAAACAGATCCAACTGTCTTACTCTATATAATAATAATTGTATTATTATTGTACATACATATAATTGAATTATTATTTTACAAATTATAAATAAATAAATAAAAATATTGAATTTGGTTAGTGATATGCCAGAAATATCCCGGCTGATTAACATTAAGTTTGGCGAAGTCCAGCCTCTGTTTTTTATTCGTTCCCTAAATAAATGGCTTGCGTCGTGGAACTTGTTTTAAGTGTTACATGCGGTTTGGGGGATTAAAGTTTTTTTTGCAAAGCTTTGCAAAGTTTCTCGGTCAGCGCAACTATTATAGTTCGCGTGAATTTTTTGGTCGTCCAGATCTACCCTCACACTCTAATTTTACCCGTTGATTAAGTGTTTTTATAATAAATATTTCGCGCACTTGAATAAGGTCTCTGCACTATATTACCAATTTCACGATATAATTTTTATTTAAATTAATGGAGTCTACATAAATTTCTGCTTCGCACTGACATAAAACGATTGAAAACTGAAGTACTTTAATTGTATTATGGGTAATGAGCTGAATAGAGGAATGAATGTTTATTCATGAGGGCCTTTCCTTGAAGCAATTGTCACTTCAACTTTATACACACTTTGTCAAACCCAGGGCCTGTGCTAAAACTTGTTTAATTCGTTGCATATCTACATATACATACATATATATATGTATATGTATATGTATGGCATGTACTCGTATATATGTGAATAAGTTTGTAACCAGTATATCTTTAATTCCCGCACAAATAAAATAAAAACCTCCGTTCCGCTGAATTTTATAATTTATAAGTTTATTTTGCACAAACTATTTTACTTCTTCGACTTAAACGGTAGGATAAGATAGCGCGCCAGATCTCTGTTGCTGAAATGCTAACTATAGCGAGCGGGACGGGTGGTGTAGACGGAAAACTGAGCTGAGCGCGAACGTAAGCACGGACGCGTGTATGTATGTAGTATCGAAAATGACGATTTGCGCAGTGAGTCGAATGAAATGTTGCACAGACGGATTGTTTAGAACGAATGAACTTCTATCCTTTTGTCCATCCTTTTTGATTAGATTGGTATAGGTGTGGTGAGTTGATGTAGAAGCGTGGTGAGTTGTGTTGTGTGGTAATATATGTGTTATGGTGTCATCGACTGTGGTATATTAGCTGTATCTTACTAGGATGGGCCAGTTTTTCCCGGGAAGAGTGGGTGGACGCGTAACTCATTTAAACATCCTGGGCCCCCTAGGCGAATATTTTGCCTAGTATTGCGTATGTATAAGCTGTTGCATTTATTTCGGCGTACTGCTGGTAGAGTAGCCAAAGCGCGGAATATGTTCTGACAGCAGAAGTATTGGAGTTGTAATATACTCGTATTTATCCGTGTGTGTAGAGAACGGATTTTGGATTTAAACATGCCACATGTAATTGAATGTGCATTTTAATATGCGGGTAGGTGCTTAAGAGAAGCAACTTTATTTTGTGGGTTTTTTTGACTTTATTGACGACTTATCGATTTATTATGCGGATTATTTATTGTTTGGTTTTTTTTTATGTTATTGGCAATGGTCGCAATTTTGTATGATATTTAATTTATGATAGTAACTCCACGCCTGGCCAGATATGGCCAGAATGGGTACTCCTTAGCCCTGATGTTAGGACTGTGACAAAAGAGGGATCTTGCGGGAGAGTGGCCGGTAATTGCGAACGGCTTCATTATAATTATAATTTTTTAAGTAGTAGGTTGAAGTTGTACAACAGACTCTCACCAACTACCCTTATGAGAAGCGCTAATGTAGGTGCGATAAGAGCTACCTTTGCTTTTGTTAAGTCTAGGTGTGTCACTGTATCGCATTGGGAGTATGGTGATCCCTTGACTTCCTTTTGATATTGTGTGTATTTTAAAATGTCGATTTTTCGACTTTTTGATACTATTGTGTATATTTTATTTTTAGTACGTACTAATTTGGCGTTTAGTAGCCCGCCTCCGCTCTAGGATTTGTTCAGAATTATTTTTTCATTATTGGCGAAAGCCATCCTGCGGGGCCGAAAAGTTGTATGTGCTTTTAATAATTTGCACTGTCAGAGGTAACTCTGGCGTGGTTTTTTATACCAATTTGTGGAGTGTTGGAATATTGTGGCTCTAGTGGTAGTCGTACGACGTACCGGCCATTATTTGATCGAGTAGTTGTGGCTTTCGAGTAGCGCTTACAATACTGATCTTGTGGAGTTTTATTTAATATTCGGGGAAGTTTCCCTATCTCTTGAACTTTCCTTAATTGTGAATTAAGGCATTTATTTGTATTGTACTCAACTTGAGTTGGTATGGTTGTAACTAGTTCGGTAACTAGTTCACTTTGTGTTTCGCTGTGCAGCGTTTGAACCTTTTGTGCCTTTGAGCAACATGGTGTCTCTTGGCAGTATTTAGTATTTTGGTTTTCTGTATTTGCTTTTGAAGTTGAACCCGTGGTTCTTTTTGTATACGCGCTTCTTTGGGGTGAGATTTGATATATGCTGTAATGAAGCATTGAATGATGTCTTTTGTGACAATAGATGCAATTGAATTTGCTTTTGCAATTTTTATATGTGTGCGCATGTGACAGGCAATTTGTGCAAAGTCGTTTTGACCTGACAAAATTATTTCGTTCGTTAACTTTTAATTTTTTAAACTTCTCGCAAGTTTTAAGTTTATGCCTTCTTTTACATAGTTCGCATGACGTTTGCTTTTTCTGTTCGGATATGAACGATTGCGTTATGTGAAAGCGTTTGGTTAAATTGTTTCCGCTTCTAGCTTGAGGTCTATTTAAGCTTATATTTTGGTCGTGTTTAATGGTCTTAGTTTTGATTATTTTTTCTTCTAACCTTTCCGCAATTTCATATTGGGTGGTGAGAAAATCTTTCATTTGTTGCCACGTTGGGCACTTTTTTCGTGATGAGAGCGATTGCTCCCATAGAAGTAACGACTTTTCTGGTAATGCGGCGGTGCAAATGTTTACCAGAATTGGGTCCCAGCTGTCTGTGGGAATATTTAGTGTCGATAGAACCGACAAACAATTAGTAAGAGTGGATTCTAGTTTAATGAATTCTACACTTGTTCCTTTCTTAACTTTTGGCAAGTTCATTAGTGTCGTTACTTGTTTATCGACCAGTATTCTTTCGTTTTCATAACGTGCTTTTAGAGCTTCCCAAGCAAAATTGAAATTTTCGTCATTGAGAGCGAACTGTTTTACTATTTCGCCTGCTTGACCTTTTGTTTTGTATCGGAGGTGATACAGTTTTTGTGCCTTTGATAGTTGTGGATGGTTGATGTAAACGGCTGTGAACATGTCCCGGAAGGACGGCCATTCTTCATAACCTCCGTAAAACGTTTCTGTATCACATGCGGGCAACTCGAGGTGGATGCCTAAACTTGCCTCGTGACTGTCCATTTGTGGCAGCTCTACTCTACTGTGGAGAGTAGGGGCAATTGCTTTAATTAGCTTTAATTGATCGGAGATCATAGCGTTTGTTTCTTCGAACTGGTCTAAGCAGTTTTCGTATATGGCGTAAGCCGATGATTTAAAATTTTGTGGTAGATCTGAATTGTCAGAATCTACTATGGCGTCATGAGCCGCTTGGAGGCGAGTCCAAAAATTTTTGAGATTTTGGCTTTTTATTTCTAATAACGATTCCGAGTTTTCGTGAATCGGTGAAGAGGCAAATCTAGTGCAGTATCTTGTTAAACTGTCACTTTCTGAAATAAATCTAGCAACCTGTTTTGAGCGTGTAGCTCCAGGTGTACTTTGATTTTTGTTATTAGCCATTTTTTGATATATTGTATATTTTTGTATTAAAATATTGTTAAAATTTTTCTCAGTGTAAACTGATTTATGGTATCTAATAGGGGCGAAAAGTTTAATAAATTGTATACTCTTTTTTAAATAAATAAGAGTTTTTTTTCAGATTATCGGTACAAACGTATATTTTATCAATATCGTTTTGTATTTATTTGCAGTAGTATTAGTTTTATTTATGTTTTATTTATGTTTGATTTTGAATTGTTAATTGCTATTAAAAACCGTACTTTTTATTAATTAAAATATTTTATGTCCGAATATTTTGTATATAGGTGCACCCTAATACTTGGACTTATGTGTATGTTTGTATGTGCTTATGAAGTTGCTTATGTTTTGTGCAATTGAGAGCTCGTCGAAGAGATCAATATGCTTGGTACATAAGTATGCACGAATTGTTTGTTATGCTTTGTTCGTAAGCAATTGAGAGCTCGTTAGAGAGATCAATTAGCTTTTTGTCCACAATCCTGCTTGTTTTTGTTTGCCAAAGAACAAGAGGTATTGCCGGATAATTGCAAATATGGACTTTGAACTTTTATGTTTTAATATAAGATGTATGTTTGCATATACGGTGGTACATGTATATATGTATGTTCGTACTGCGAAGCAAGCGGAAAAACGAAATAAGTGATGTGCAGGTATGTTCCCTAAGCACTTATGTATGTATGTAAGTTTTGTTGTTTAATATTTATTTTATGTGTTGTTTTTTATGTTAAGATTTGGTGTTTGCCTTTGCTTACTTCGTTATATGCAATCCTACTTACTGCTGTATTAAGCAGAAGGGGTATTGCCGGAAAATATTGCAAGTAAATACTTGAATTTTGTCTGCTTTTTGTTTTTGTTAAATAGTTGTGTATCAATATACAAAGGTAAGCTCAAAATATAGGCATTACAATTTTTGTCTTTTTATAAATATTTCGATATATTGTTGCCAACCGCTTTGTTGCGCTATTAAAACGGATTTTAAATTGAAGATTTTATATTATATTAGTACTTATGTATGTATGTACATGAAATCGTCTTTTTGTATACATATGTATATGCATATTATAAAGTATAAAAAAAATGGACTAAATACGCTCACTTGGTTACATCAAGGGCTTTGTAGTTGTATATATGTATGTGCTCCTCTCCGAACCGTTTCCAGCTGATTTGTCTGTTCGCCTTGTTGCGATTCCTGTGCTCCAGCTGGATACCTCCTCGTGCTGTCGTTTTGTTGTATGTATGTATTATTTGTATATTTGTTTTAATGTTCGCGCCCGTTTCTTTCGTTTTTGTTTGTTTTTATTTACATATGTTTTGCTATAAATTTTCGCGCCGATTGTCTTTGTCTTTGGTGGTTTTTATTGTTTTTTGTTTTGTTTTCTTGTAATATATATACATATGTATATATTTTTGTAAATATGTTTGTATTTTTAGGTATATTTTTTTTTTGTTTGGCACACTACACTTTTGCTTTTCAAGCTTTTTTTTTTGTTTGTTTTATTTTATATTATTTTTTTTTTTGTTTGCCACTGCACTTTTTGTTTTTCAATCTTAGCGCTTTTTTGTTTGTTTGTCTATTTGTTGTACATGTTACAAATGTATGTAAAGTTATTAGTTATTTTTTATTGTCACTTCACCGCACTTTATTTATTTAAATCTTTTAGCAAACGTCTAATGTCTATATGTTTTCTGTTCGCAGACCTCTTTTGATTGTTCAGTATTGTTTTTATTAGGGTCACTGCACTTGTGTGTGTTTTTTGTTTTTTTTTCCACTGCACAATTTTTGGTTTTATGTATGTTTATTGTGGTTTTTGTTTCACCACAGTGCCTTTCAGTGAGGCTCGAAGGACCATGAATAAGTTTGTAACCAGTATATCTTTAATTCCCGCACAAATAAAATAAAAACCTCCGTTTCGCTGAATTTTATAATTTATAAGTTTATTTTGCACAAACTATTTTACTTCTTACAAATATTTGTTACTTAGAATTATTTAAGTCATCGACTTAAACGGTAGGATAAGATAGCGCGCTAAATCTCTGTTGCTGAAATGCTAACTATAGCGAGCGGGACGGGCGGTGTAGACGGAAAACTGAGCTGAGCGCGAACGTAAGCACGGACGCGTGTAACGATGTATAGTATGTATGTAGTATCGAAAATGACGATTTGCGCAGTGAGTCGAACGAAATGTTGCGCAGACGGATTGTTTAGAACGAATGAACTTCTATCCTTTTGTCCATCCTTTTTGATTGGTATAGGTGTGGTGAGTTGATGTAGAAGCGTGATGAGTTGTGTGGTAATATATGTGTTAAGGTGTCATCGACTGTGGTATATTAGCTGTATCTTACTAGGATGGGCCAGCCTTTCCCGGGAAGAGTGGGTGGACGCGCAACTCATTTAAACAATATGTTTATTAGTCTCCTACGTTTCCTTCTTGGTGTTACAAACTTCGTGGCATTAACATTTTTACCACCACCGAATTTAGGAAATCTGCCGTTACTTTTCCCGGAAATGTGTACTACTATGAGCATAGTAAGACTTCGTTCCTAATTTTAAAATTCTTAACTTATTCTTTAAAATCTTTATCGTCCCTCATAGGAATCCCCCTTGGCCTCAATGTCAATTTCCGGAATAGCTTTTAATGCACGTAGCGATTCAAGTTTAATGGCTTCAATTGACTCAAAACGGTTTCCTCGGAGCGGTCGTTTGAGTTTAGGTTGAAAATTTTATAATATTATTGTGCTGCAAAAACCAAAAGTTGTCGGCTCATAATTGCGGGCACTTTTTGCGAATAGCTTCGCGCAAACGACGCGTAACACTCGCATTGTATACCTTGTTGACAGTTTGGTAGATTGGAAGGAATTCGGAATGCACCACACCTCGATAATCGGAAAAAAGTTTCAACATAACATTGAATTTTGACAACTATTGGTCCAGGGCCCTACATATTCGTTACGTAGGGGCTTGAACAGTTTTCGTTGGATTTAGACAATTTTTAGTAATATTAATTGGTTCTTGATTTGTATATTGAAAAGTGAAAGAATTTAAAGAATTATAAATTTGTTGTTAGTTAGCATTGAGGTAGCCCGATTTCCCCAATTTAGTACTATAAGATAAGAATGTAAATTTTCATATACAGAGTTTGGTTGAAATCATTTGAGCAAGTTCCAAGATATGTAACTTTACATAAATGAAACTTCTAACTAATCTAATATATCTATTATATTTATATTTATATACATAAACCAGTTTATAGAACTCATCTAATGAAATCATAATGCATTTCACGCTTAATCAACATTTTATCTTTTACCGTCTTAAGTTCAAAGAACTTGTCATAAAATATTCTAAGTGATGCCTTGAAATGTGAATCCGTTCGGCAAACGACTAGCTGCGTCCATTCGCGTCTAATTAAAAGGGAATTTCTGTCATAATCCACTTGTTGAAAATGCACGTATCTCGCATTGCAAGAACTGACCCACTTTCCACTCTACGCTGAATTGACAACGATTCTGTGGGGAGTACATTTATCTGTGTTCTTTTTTCTCTTTCAGTTCTTTTGCACACATTTTTGGACGGTAGAATTTACTTTTATTAGTGGGTGCATTTAATTTTCGCTTTTAATATGATCTCTCCGTAAGAGCAATTTGCTATCAAGATGGCTTACTAATCCAGTTAAGAATTTGTTTGGTGTAAATTATTTTCGCAAAAATGAATTCAGAATTTCTCACCTCCCATAAAAGCTTTCTTCAAGAGTGTGTGAGGTTAATAAAAAGTTTAGTGCCGCAGTCATCGTCACCGCCAGCATGTGGGCCAAATTGAAGTGTAAAAGTACAAATTGAAATAAGGTAAAACACGTTTAATATCGCTTTTATGAGCAACCCGCGGGAGTAAGCAACAGAGAGTATGTCTCATCATACGGTTTATGGATTCCCAGACATATTGGTTTAATTTTCGAAAATCAAGAATAATGCATACATACATAAATGTTTGATGTCTTTATAATTGTGCAACTGCAAAAAAGAGATTTGAGTTTTTGATTTCTCTGGAATTATTTGTAAAGACATCATATCAATAATTATAATAAGTTTAGTTTAATCTTTACTTAAGTACATACTATATATACTTGTATGTTATTTTCTTTGTACTAAGTTAACTTAATACTAATGTCAATGATAATGATAATTGAAGAGGTAATAGTAACGGGAATAACGTTACGGTAATCGTTATATTTGGTTGATTTGATGAAACTAAGCAGATAATCTGGAAACAATGGATAAAATAACATTGATTGATTTTCCCTGAAATTATGATAGATGATATCTACTGATATAGCTTATTAACTTAAAACAAGCTTGACTGAGGTTGCACCAAAGACACTTATCATGCCAAATTGCGAGAAGGTACCTTGTCAAATTAAAAAGTTATCCGAACAAGAACTTGAGCTTGATCGATCGTTTATATTACACTGCTACGCCACACAAATCGCCATTAACCAAAAACTTGTAAAAAGTCATAATTAAGCTCTAAATTATGATAGAAAACTGTAATTTGGCACAGACGATCGCAGTATCAAGAGGCACCTGTGAGCAAACAATTTTGAAAAAGAGGCCGTCACCCTCTAATAAGATTAATATACATATAGTACATATCTCCAAATTTACTAAAGCTACAGCAACTAAATTTGCTCAACGCAAATATTATAAGAACTCCTACCGACGGGACCCGACCGGCCGATTTTGACTAAATTTGGTCCCTAAAATTTTTCTCACATTCACAATTTTAAATTTTACTTCATTCTTTTACTTTCCAATACCAAAATCAAGAAGTAATTAATGTAACGGGATACAATTTTGCACGAATAATTCCTCCAAAGTATTCCACCTTATGATCAAAAATATCCAAATTAAAATAAAACTTTTCCCCATTATCTGTAGTTGATTTTTGCCCAAAAATCAATATATAGTTAGTATAGGTCAATGTGCGAGATGTACAATTAAGAGAATTAAGAGAATACAATATTTCACTTAGCCATCATATACCTAATATAAAGATTTTCGAACTTCCAAGTGACTTTATGCTGGATATATCTTATATTTTAGTTATCTCAGTGAAAATTACCGAATATTTTTTGCTCATAACAGTTCATTTTTATGCCTAAAATAGAGATAATCGAGCGAAAAATTCCCCATATAACTATTACCAGGATTCTCGAAAATCCGGCTGATTTTGGTCCATGTGATTGGTGATTGTGGTGATTGTATGGAGGTACCTTAATGAAACCCAGGGAAATTTTTTTAGTATGTGGCATGATAATAATAAATAAATAAAATTGGGTTGGTACGACAAATATTATTGTTTTTCTAACAAAGCTTTTGCCGAAATTTTCGGTCAGTGTATGAGTTATATGAAGTATATATGTATAATATAAATATAAAATTGCTTAGATGCCGATCCTCTGGTTGATGATTTAGATCTTAAGGTATTTCCCTGGCTTTGATTCTTAACAGTTGCAAAAGTATAAAGCGTTCGATTGCATCAGAACTTAGCCTTTACTTACTTGTTAGATAAAAAATTCATCTGCAAGTGCAGTGAGTGTATTATTTATTATTGAAATTCAGTTAATTGAAAAGCTTTTTTTATTTGCAGCTGAGAATTACCCTTAACATGGGTACTCCTTTTACCAACCCACCAACATGGGTTCTTATATAAGTACTCTTTTTAGATACCTTAATATGGGGTACTATTTCTTGACATTTATATAAAAATGTAAATTAAAAAACCCATTGCTTAGGTGTAGCAAGGTGAATAGAGATGGTAAGCACTTATTTCACTAGTACCCAGTACTATTGAAATATTATAGAGACATCAATTTTTTTAATAATTTGAGCACTAGTATATTATCTACCGCCTAAAACTATGCAATAATTTTTAATCACCTTAATTAATTAACAGACTGTTATGTTATAATAAAGGCAAAGAATGTTAAAAAATTAACATCATTCTTTAACATTCCTTGTTTGAGTAAGCTATTTTCAGAGAATGTTGATAAATTTATTTATATCATTAACTGCTTTATCTCTCCTTCATTGCACACAAGATATACTTAAACTATGTATGCCAACCTAACCGAATTGAATAGAATGTATGTATGTACATATACTTCGAAAACAATTAACTTTTAAATTATTGGAACAAAAGCTTGAATTGAAAATTGTACATTATGTTAGCAGTCTCCTCCTTAAATATAGCAAAGTTGAGCGAAGTTTTGATACATAAATTTCTCATTACGTTCATATCACTTAGACGAGTTTTGTCAATATCTTTGGTAACAATCTATGCATACTTTATCTTCGTTTCGAATTTTCAAAAGCGATTTTTCCAAAATTTATGGCTCTTCCATATGGCTCTTAAATACGAAATTCTTTCAAATATCATCAGACAATCAAAGTAGCTATGTAAATAATTTTTTTTGTGAAAAATAAAATATACATAAAATATTGTAAATTTAAATAATTTGGAAGACTAAAAAAAAAACTATAATAGTTCATAACATCTCTGATAAAAACTATTACTAATTGTTTACAAGTAAATTACACCGGTAAACAGAATTTTTGGGCACGGGTAGTATTATAACCCGTATTATTTTTATTGCTTTTATACTTCAACGAAGAATAAGAATATTTCCTATCATGTTCCGTAGACGATTTTTTTATGAAACCCCCTTGGTAAAGTCTTTCAAACACCATTAGAAAGTAGATGAGCGTTTAGCTACATAGTTTTAGAGACATTTTTTGTTTTTTATTTTTTTTAATATCTATCATACTCTTGATTCTTTTGTCAGTGCTATTCAGTTCCAGCACTTAAAAAAAAAGTTACAACATGCCATACAGCTGACCGAACATTTCATACTCTTGCAACTTACAAGAATCAAAGGCAGGGAAATACTTTATGGTGTAAAACGTCATCCTGAGGATCGAAATCCAAGCAATTTTATATATACGTATACTATATATAACTCCTATACTGTTAGACATGTTGTTAGGAAAAAAAATTATACTTGTATGTAAGTAGTATATAACAATGGGGGTAGTATCGCCCAGTTTTTAATAAAGGGTGATTTTTTAAGAGCTTGATAACTTTTTTAAAAAAAAAACGCATAAAATTTGCAAAATCTCATCGGTTCTTTATTTGAAACGTTAGATTGGTTCATGACATTTACTTTTTGAAGATAATTTCATTTAAATGTTGACCGCGGCTGCGTCTTAGGTGGTCCATTCGGAAAGTCCAATTTTGGGCAACTTTTTCGAGCATTTCGGCCGGAATAGCCCGAATTTCTTCGGAAATGTTGTCTTCCAAAGCTGGAATAGTTGCTGGCTTATTTCTGTAGACTTTAGACTTGACGTAGCCCCACAAAAAATAGTCTAAAGGCGTTAAATCGCATGATCTTGGTGGCCAACTTACGGGTCCATTTCTTGAGATGAATTGTTGTCCGAAGTTTTCCCTCAAAATGGCCACAGAATCGCGAGCTGTGTGGCATGTAGCGCCATCTTGTTGAAACCACATGTCAACCAAGTTCAGTTCTTCCATTTTTGGCAACAAAAAGTTTGTTAGCATCGAACGATAGCGATCGCCATTCACCGTAACGTTGCGTCCAACAGCATCTTTGAAAAAATACGGTCCAATGATTCCACCAGCGTACAAACTACACCAAACAGTGCATTTTTCGGGATGCATGGGCAGTTCTTGAACGGCTTCTGGTTGCTCTTCACCCCAAATGCGGCAATTTTGCTTATTTACGTAGCCATTCAACCAGAAATGAGCCTCATCGCTGAACAAAATTTGTCGATAAAAATGCGGATTTTCTGCCAATGGTCTTTGGTAATAAAATTCAATGATTTGCAAGCGTTGCTCGTTAGTAAGTCTATTCATGATGAAATGTCAAAGCATACTGAGCATCTTTCTCTTTGACACCATGTCTGAAATCCCACGTGATCTGTCAAATACTAATGCATGAAAATCCTAACCTCAAAAAAATCACCCGTTATTAACATGTCGCATACTAAAAAAGTTTTCGCTCAAATTTATATATTTTAGGCACAAAGATACACTGTTGTGAGTAAAACACGCTCTGTAATTTTCATTAAGATAACTCAAACATTGGCCGGTATGTCCAGCATAAAATCACCTGGAAGTTCGAAAGCTCAGGAAAGCATTGACATGATTCAAGCCATTTTTAACATACAAACATACCGTTGTCAGAGAAGTACTATCCCTGAATTTCAGTTATACTATATCTCACACATTGACCGAGATTTTCGGTCGAAAGTCAACTATAGGTACTGGGATCCAAATATTCGGTACCTAGGAGCTTGAACAATTTTTGTTGAATTTGAACAATTTTTGGTCAGAAGGTCGCACACACTAGGGACATTATTCGAGCAAAGTTTAATTCGGTTATAGTTATTAATTGCTGCTTGGTTTGTGTACTGCAATGTAAAAGAATCAAGTGGAATTTAAAATTGTCCGTGGTTATTGCCCGATTTCGCTCACTTTCACAACGTGACATAGAAATAAGGAAAAATACTACATACTAAATTTTATTGAAATCGGGTCCCGAGATATGGGACTTCATCAAAATGTAGGCGGTGCCACGCCCATCGTCCAATTTTTACCCTAGTTCCTATAAAGTCTTGTCATACCATTCAGGCGGCAAATTTTTGCGTCTCTGGCGCATTTATGTATGTAGTTATTGATTTATCGGGCTTTTAGTAGTTTAGAACAGTATCGTTATGTGGAGAGTGAACGGGGTTTTCATCCGATTTCGTCCATTTTAAGTTCTTGTAATATTCGTGCTGGGCGAATTTTGTTTTGTCTATGTTCGTACAACTGTCCTTAATTATGACGCCAAAAATTAGCGCGATCTGTCAACCAGTGTGTTTACAGCAGTTGTTTATGTCAGTCGATGAAGGAGATTGTTGCCGAAAAAAGCCATGAGAGCTTGAAAGAGATTGCCCATAAGTTGATGATGACATACGAGAGCGTACGTACGATTATGTATGAAAAATTGGGCATGCAACGCGTTGCCGCAAGACTTGTTCCGATAGAGCTGAATTTCATTCAACAAAGGAATCGAGAGCAGGTAGCTGCAGACATCCAGGATCGAGTCAATTCGGATCCCACCTTCATGGAACGCATAATTACTGGTGACGAGACATGGGTCTACGAATATGACACAATTACGAACCAACAATCATCCGAAGGGCGTCTCAGAGGCGCGCCAACGCCGAAGGTAATACTTATTGTTTTCTTCGATATTCGTGGTGTCGTCCACTAAGAATACGTCCCAACTGGTCAAACCGTAAACAAAGAGTATTATGGTGTTATGAGATGCTATCCGTCGTAAACGTCCGAGTTTGTGGGCCAACAATTCGTGGATTCTTCATCATGATAACGCACCATCGCACAAAGACATCATTGTGAATTCTTAATATTCACATCGCCGAACGCGCTTCGACTTAATTGAAGACATCAAAACAAATTCGACGCGAGAGCTGAAGGCCATCCCGGAAAGTGCCTATAAAAAATGTTTTGACGATTGAAGAAGCGATGGCATTATGTGTTTTCGGTTTATGGCGATTTATGGAAGTGGCAGTGGTCCCATCTACGAACTCCAATTTTGTTTTGTACTTGCACACTAAGTTTCACCAAGATATCTAAATTTTTACACAAGTCACAGCTTGCACGGACGGACGGACGGACAGACAGATAGTCAATCGGATTTGAACTTTTCTCGTCACCCTGATCATTTATATATATGCTATATGACCCTAGTTTAAGGTGATAAGTACAACCGTTAGTTGAACAAAGGTATAATAATAATGGTGACTAAGGCAAGTATTTGCCAGATTTTATTCATTTTGACACAAAGATTCACACTTTTTTTGCAATATGGTACAGGAAACTCCAAAACATCTGATTCTAGATTGCATAGCAATTTATAGACGCAGGCTCAAGGCCCTGGGAACCATTTATGTGGGTAGGAATCACATAACCTCAACAGCGGAAATAGATGTGATGCAGGAAAGGCCACAATAAACCCTAGATCGCGGAACAAACGTCATCTTATTTCTATTCTGTGGGGTCTAAGGGAAGTATTGACCTGATTCAACCCATTTTTATCGAAATGGTACGTATTATTATTATCAAGGAAATATTTACCGTAATTCAATAACACTTCTCACAAATTGACCGAAATTTACGGCAAAACGCATTGATATCCACATATTGGTTTGTCAAAAAAGTCTTGCGGTATTTTCCCTAGTTGGCGCTGAAAGCGCGTAGTTCTAGTTTTATTCGTCGCATCGGGTCATGCTATACCTTTTTGGAAAGCTCGCACTTTCACGCGCTAACACGCGTTTGATTGATTGTAGTTTCTTTTAAGTCGTTCGTGAGTTATAGCGTCGCAAACATGGAGCAAAATAAAGAGAAAATACGGCATATTTTACAGTGCTACTACGATAAAGGCAAAAACGCATCTCAAGCCGCCAATAAAATTCGAAGATGCGCCACGCTCCGGAAGGCCTGTCGTCGAAAATTGCGATAAAATCGCTGAATTAGTCGAAAGAGACCGGCATAGTAGTCATCAAACCGTTATAAACCAATTGAAGGAGCTTGGAGTCACTAAGAAGCTCCATGTATGAGTGCCACACGAATTGATTCAATAAAAATCCTGCAAGACTTTTTTGACAACCCAATATTTGGTATGAGGAACTTAAACAGTTATGGTCCGATTTTGACAAGTTTTAGATCCGAGATGGCATACGGTTTTATTTGCGCAAAATTTTATCCGAATGTATTTATTGGTAAGAATTAATAATGGTGCCATATGGGAAATGAGCATAGTTGTAGTCATCATGATTATGTTATAGTATAGCGAATTTGTTGAAATTTCACCCAATTTCGCACCATTCGCATTCGTCGATTTTTTCTATGGTGGTATGACCGTCAGTGACTTCTTTGCCAAACGTCACATCAAAATAATCATTAATGTTTAGTATGTCTCTCTGAAGTATATAAAGTACATTCGGCGATGAGTGAAATTATTCAACAAAGAAGTTCTATTAAATTTTGTTTGCGAAATCAAATTTCTACTTTCAAAACGTTCAGAATATTGGAAAAGACCTTCGGTGATAATTGTTTGTTTCAGGCAAGTTTTTGATTGGTACAAATTATACAAACGGCGTTAAGAACGCGTTGACGACGAATCACGTCTATTACGGCCATTAAAGGAATTGAAGCAGAGATCTTACTGTCATCGTTGTATATCGGAAGTATCAGTGAAACCCATTTTGAAAGATCACATGGGCTTAAGAAAAGTAAAACAATGTTTGGTTCCAAAATTGCTAAATTTTGTCGAAAAATAGAGTCGAGTATACGTCTACCTGGATGCCATGAAACAAATTGTTACTGGCGATGAGTCTTGGATCCATGCTTACGACCCGAAAACGGACGATCAACCGGCCGAATATCGTGGCAACCGAAGCCGAAAAAACCGCGTCAAAAATCAAGGTTATGTTAACAGTTTTCTTCGATTATCGAGGTGTCGTGCACTCCGCATTCTTTCCGACCAGCCAAACTGTAAATATACTTGTATAACTGTACTATTTTAGTGTTATGCGCTGTTTGCTCGAAGCTATTCGTAAAAGGACGCTGGAATTATGGGCCAACAACGCTTGGTTTTCGCACCACGATAATGCACCGTAGCATGCTGCATTGATTCTTCGTGAGTTTTTCGCCAAATTTTGAACCAATATCGTGCCGCCACTAATTAAATATTACTTTGAGGGGGACGGCAAAGATTTTGAATAATAATATACGAATTTTAAAATTACGAACAAAGTCGTACTATTTTTTGCTCATAGAAGTACATTAAACCTATTAAGGGTGGGGTCACTACCATTTTTTCATAGGTTTTAGTTCGCAGGTGCCTGCAATACCATTTACTAAATTACATGTTTATATCTTAATTAAATTTTAAGTTATGGCATTTTATATGTTTTTGACTAATGATGTATTGTGGGCTTGGCTGTGGTTCGATTACTTACGTACATCTACGAACTAGTCCTCGCTTTTTTGCCAAGGAACGCGTGTACCATGTGGACGGACAAACAGCCACTCGGAATTCAATTCGTCTCGTCATCCTGATCATTTATATATGTATAAAACTCGATATCTATTTCGATTAGTTTGAGCTGATACAAAAAACCGTTTGGTGAACAAAAGTAATGAACCTCTATGTTCGTGAAGATACCACGTCAAATGTGAAAGTTTTCCATACAAGCCTTTGATTCCGATCATTCGGTTTGTATGGCAGCTATATGTTATAGTGGTCCGATGTCGGTAGTTCCAACAAATGAGCAGCTTCTTGAAGAGAAAATGACGTTTGCAAAATTTCAAAAGGATATCTTAAGAACTGAGGGACTAGTCCGTATATAAATTATTCTAATGTATTATTCAATTTGAAGTTATTTTATTTGCCGTCATCACGGCTTAGTTGTCAAGTATAAAAGTGACCATTGAATTATTCTTAACTTAGCTCAAGCCACCAACCCGCATCGCGTTGTAGCTCCTCTGCTGACGTTTTGCTGACCTTGCGCCTCGTGCATGGTGTTTGTTTACTTAGATGTCTGGCCAATGTTCTCACGCAAAATGTGCTGACTTAGCGACATGTGCAGAGTGGTAGGCTCTTATTACGACGGGAATTAGGGTGTGTCGTTTCTTCGCGATAACTCCTCCCCTTCTAAATGGGGAACGTCCTCAAAGAAGCGGTTTTAATTGCAGTTTCAACGGACCTGGCTATGATAATCTCTCTCTTGGTCCTCCTTATCCTGTAACGTGGCCATAATGGATTGACCGCTGCAGGTGATTGATCCTTTGAACATTCTCTAGATTCACATGGTGAAGGTAAGAAGCGCTTAATATTTCTGTGTGCTGCGTCAAGTTGATTGTAGAAGCCCATGGAGTTTCAGGTTTTAGAGGCAATGTAGAATTTTCGTTATAAAAAGTCGTACCATTAATCTTTACGTTGTTTTTGAAGACCACGAGGTATGTTCCGTTGACCGTAATAGGGACCTCATTATTTTCCTCGATGACAGCCAATTGGTCATTGATGACAACAAGGCCGTCACTTATCGGTGAAATTGGTGTGAGGTTGTTAAATGTTGTACTGCAATTAGCGGTGTTGCGAGTCAGTAGTTGCAGAGCGCATGATGTAGTCGGAGATGGTAAGCAAAACGTTGGTGTTGTGTCGCTGCAGTTCTTTACGGCTACGGTATGGTTATAACACTTGGCTAAGATGGATTCTTCTAGGTGCAGGATTTGGTGGCCATGAGCTACCGGTAAAATAGTAATTTTCTTACATCTAAACATAGGAATCGGATATCTTATTAAAAAGTAAATTATGTTATTATACTGTAATATCTTAATTCTAGCTACTGCCATAACATCGGCCACGGTAAGGTCAGTGAAGTGCTCGTCTCCTGTTATGAAATTTATTTCGTTACTGTCTAAGAGAATGGGACTTAAGACCCCAATTTTGGCGAAAGTGACAGCTGTTATAATGTTATTTAATTCTGTAATAATTGCTCTGTTTCTAGCCAGTAGTATGTCATAAAGGTGACCGGTGTTTATTTCTCTTTCTTTTGTTAATTTCAGGATTTTATTTACTGTAATGGTAAGGTTATTGATTTCTTTCTGTACTTGAGTGTTTATGGTAAACTGTCTGTCCTGCGAGTTAATTAGCTGTTCTTCTGTGCTCATTAATCTATTGAAGTCGTCATGGTCAGGAGTTCCAGCAATGTATTTCAGGACTGTCCCTAGGGCATTCAGGCTTCTCGCCTGTCTGTGGTGAGCGTTTATCATTTGTATCAGTCGACTTATCTGGTTTATGTCCGCGTCTAGTAACTTCCTCATATGTGACTGAGGAAAGTGGTCTGTGGCATTAATTGTCTCGTCTCTCAGTAATTCGTAAAGTGTCAAGTTGGTAACATGCTTGATGTGTCCTGAATTTTCCCAAATTACAAGGTCCTCACCGACCACCGGAATGTACCTTGCATTGGTATAGTCGATTAACCTTCCTGTCGTTACCGATATTGATATGGCCAAAATTATGAAAATCCTAAAAACATATATGAAATTTTTTGTTAATTGTTTATCATTAGAAACGCCTAGGTTCTAGATTAAGTTTAACGAAGGTTGTCCTTATGGACCCTTCTCCCTTTTATTAAAACTGTTGTACCCATGTCTTTTTCCACCTCTTCCTCAGTATAAAGAGGCGTAAGCTTATTGCCTAGTCTCCTGTTATTTTTAACAAGTACTTTTTCTCCAACAGGGAACTCCCTATCCTGCCTGTTCTTATTATGAGTTGTTAGTTCTCTTTCCTGTGCGTTTCTTAAGCGGCATGGTATTTGGTTGTCATCTTTAATTGAACGAAATACGGTAAGGGGCTTCATCCCCGTTACTGTGTGAATGGACCTGTTATACTCAATCGTAGCTAAAAGGACAATTTCCTCAACATCATCAAGATTTTTGTCAAGTTTAAGGCATCGTGCTATTTCCATTAGTGTGCTATGAAATCGCTCCACCTGACCATTTGATGTACTATGTAGTGGTGGAGCATTCGCAATGTCGATATTGAAGTGATTCTTTAATGTAGCTTTGATGCTGTGTGAATTCAGCGACTTCTCATTGTCGCAATAAACTATTCGAGTACCGAAAAACATGTTGAGTAACTGAAGGAGCTGTGGTTTGACATCTACTATCGTTCTTGATTTCAACGACTGTACTATCGCAAATTTTGAAAACTTGTCGATGCACGTCAAGAAGAACTTGGACCCGGTAGAAAATATGTCAATGTGAAGAATTTCTCCACAATATGTTGGTATGGGCGTTTGAGCAATAAGCTGCTTCTTTGGGTGCCGATCATACTTCGCCCGCGAGCAAGTTCGACAATTTCCCACAAATTGTTTAACTTTTTTCTCCATTTTTGGAAAGAAGTAATCCTCTAGAATTTGTTTTGTGTTCTCCTGCGCTGCTCGATGCGCTCTGTTATGTTCTGCAGCGATAATTTCCTGCTGCTCATTCGGATTCGAAATGTCGTTAACGAATTTCTCCGTATGTCTGAATTTAACTATTGGAAACATTTCGACCAGTTCGTGCTGAAACTGTGCAAGTGCATGCAGATCGCAGTGTATTGCGTTTACTGCTGTTGTGTTTACGGCCTCCTGTAAAAGTTCTAATAAATCCTTTTTTTCTCGGTAAGAAATGATATGCCTTGTCTTTTTTCCAAAAATTATAAAAGTTTTTCTTTGAGGTTCTGTACCTACCTCCACAATAATCTGGTTGCGGAAGCAATTTACCGGTTTTTCCGATCTTTCAATTGTATGGGTTGATGATTCCTCGCTATGAATTGTCTCGATGCTCGTGTTATCTAAAGCATTTATATGTTGCCTAGATAGAGCGTCTGCCACCACATTTTCCTTTCCTGGTTTGTAGATTAGCTTTGCGTTGCATTCGTCTATGAAGGCTTTCCATCTTTTAATTTTCGAATTAGGATTCCTATCCGAAACCGCAAAGGTCAGCGGCTGGTGGTCAGTATAAACATTAAGTTTTGTTACGCCGTACAGGTAGTTTCTAAGAGCTTTCAATGCCCATACAATAGCTAACAATTCCCTTTCATTGGTAGCGTAATGCTCCTCGCTCCCGGACAGAGTGCGAGAAATCATGGTAATCGGTTTGCCCTCCTGAGAGAGGACGGCGCCTATAGCATGAGCCGACGCGTCAGTAGTTAGGTCGAATTGTTTGTTAAAATCTGGATACGTCAGGGTTACATCCTCTGACGCTAAAATTTCTTTAATTGTTTCGAAGGTCTTTTTCTGTTCGTCCGTCAAATCAATTCTGATTTTTTTTGATTGGGACGCAGTTACTCGAACGTTTTCGCCTCTCATGATGATCGACATTGGTTTTGATATTCTAGCGAAATCCCTTATAAAACATCTATAATAACCCGCTAGACCTAGGAATGATCTGAGTCCCCTTGGAGTGGTGGGCTCAGGGAAACTTCGTATTGTGTCGACTTTGTCTGGACACGTTTTTATTCCTCCTTGTGAAACTAAGAACCCCAGGTATTCGACCTCAGTCCTAAAAAATTTGGATTTTTCAACTGACACTCTCATGTTGGCCCTGAATAATTCATTTAAAATTGATTCTATATCTTTCAGATGCTGCTGTTTGTTTTCCGAAAAAATAATAACATCGTCTACATAGACAAAACAGCTTTTCCCAATATGCTCTCTTAATACGTCGTCTATGGCGCGTTGAAAGATGCTCGGCGCGTTTTTTAATCCAAAAGGTAACCGGCAAAATTCATACTTGCCATTCTTGACAGAGAAAGCTGTTTTTTCCCTATCACGCTCCAATAGTTTAATCTGATGGAAACCAGATTTTAAGTCCAAAGTGGTGAAGTATTTACTACCACCCAAATTGGAAAGAATTCCTGTTATGTCGGGAATTGGGTATTTATCACCGATAGTTTTTTCATTGAGTTTCCGAAAATCTATAACTAATCTCTGCTTCGCCTGTCCGTTTTCGTCTACCCCCTTTTTCTTTACCACCCATATAGGGTTGTTAAAGGGTGATCTTGATGGCCGGATAACTCCATTTGCTAACAAATCCTTGATTTCTTTGTCCACGAAATCCGCTACACTCAGTGGGTACGGGTATAATCTTGAGTAAACTGGTGTTTCGTCCTCCGTGCGAATTGTTGCTATCACCTTTGTATTGTATGGTAGTGCCTCATTGGGGTCAGCAAAAACCCTATTCATCCTTTTGATCATTCTAGAAAAATCTTCCCTAACGTCTGTTGGTACTAGATTTGTTTGAAGCCTAAGATGGCTTACGTCATGACTGGAAATGAAGAAGATTTCCTCCTCACCAAAATCATGATTTATTGTATTCGATTTAAGGTAAATGTTCGCATGGACCCTGTTTAGTATGTCGAGCCCAATCACGCCATCAAATGATGTTAAGTCCGGTAAGATGAAAAATTCTGCCACTACGCCAAATATTTTCATGTAGCATTTTTCCATGATAGAAGTAACCCCGTGAATAGATTTTACAGAGAATGTGTCCCTGAAATGTTGTGTCCTTAAAGCCGGTGTTGGTTTCATATAACTCCTCGACGCACCAGTATCGATAAGGAGTTTCACTTCTTTCCCTCCTAGGAACTTTGAAATCCAGGGTAGGAGGGACCTTCCCCTAAAAAATTAAGTTGATCTAAACTTACGTCATCCGCCGCTTGTTCGGCTTCTGCACCGTACAATGATTCACTCTGTAGCTCAACTTCCTCCTCCAGATGATTAACACGTTGGATCTTTGGTCCTGTGTAACGTCCAGAATTTGCTGGACGTTTTTGTTGATAGCCCTGTTGCCTTCTATTACTGTTTCCTTGATAGGCACCTCGGTCTCTGTCAAACGATTGGTGTTTAAATTTCGATAAGGATGGATCAACGTCCATTGGTTCCGCTCTGACTAGTCTGTCGTTGTCACGTCCGTTATTTACCCTTTGATTTTCCGTAAAATGAGGTGCATGTCCGGGTTTGTACTGCCTATTACTATAGTAGTGTGGGCTCTTATGAGCTGAGGGTGGATCATAAGTGTTTGTCCTATGGTTGTTCTGGCTTGAAATTATATTATTATTTTTTTTAATGTGGTTGCCCTCGACGTTCCTGGCAGCAAAATTGGCCGCGAACGCATACCGCTCATGGTTTGAGTCTACCTCCTGTGCTAAAGCAAGAGCAGACGGAAGGTCAGACGGCCGTGAGGCGAAAAGAATGTCGCATAAGGGCTTCCTTAAGCCGGAAATGAATTTCTTAGGGCATCTGCCCTATATTTCTCGTTTATAATTTCTGCCACGCTACTCTCGTAAGACATTATAGTCTTATTAGCTAGTAACGTTAGCTTCTTTTCTACCTCATCGTAGAATTCCAGACAGGACCTAGAACCCTGTCTTAAGGTAGATAATTCCTGCTCTATAAGATATACGGGACGTTTGTCCGCGTACGTAAAGTCTAAACGTGCTATAATGGCATTAAAGTTCAGCACAGTACTAAACGATGAGAGGACCGCATCGGCAGCCCCTCTTATTTTGTTCCTCAAAATGGTAACTGCTTGGTAGTGTCGTTCACTGCCATCGTACCTTTTGAACAGTTCATAAGCGTTATGCGCCGCCTCGCGCCTGCACATACATATGTGCCTATGTGACCATGAAATTCGGGAAGTGATTTGATCGCATCAAGCGTTATGTCACAAGTCACTAGTGGATTTACAGATACCTTTAGATATTTTTCTACCTTTGGCCTGCTGCCTGTCACCTGGTTTTGGATTGCTCCTAACTTCCTATCGAACTCCAACCTTTGTGCTGCCAAAGCACTTCTAACTTCCGCCTTAATTAACTCGGTTATTTGTTCCGTGTTCATATTTGCTTTCTGACTTCCTAACTTTAAATTTCTAAAAAGGTCTTCCAGACCTTCACTCATTAATTTTTGTTCTGTCACTTTCCTTTATTTTATTCACAATTATTGCTATATTTATTCCAGGAAACGAGCATCTCACTTACCCTTCCATTGGATTTGAATAGATTAAAATTAGGTTCAGGTTCTTCCGGTTAATTGATCGGGCCAAAGGTTGTCTCTTCTTTAAGTCCACGCTGAGTCCAAGTAGTTGATTGTTGTCGATTTTAAGTGAGCCAACTGTCGTAGTTACACGAGTCGAGTTAAGAACTTTATATTTTTCTATTAAACTTTTCACTCGCGAGCCCCACGTTGGGCGCCAATTATTCAAATGTATTATTCAATTTGAAGTTATTTTATTTGCCGTTATCACGGCTTAGTTGTCAAGTATAAAAGTGACCATTGAATTATTCCTAACTTAGCTCAAGCCACCAACCCGCATCGCGTTGTAGCTCCTCTGCTGACGTTTTGCTGACCTTGCGCCTCGGGCAGGGTGTGTGTGTACTTAGATGTCTGGCCAATGTTCTCACGCACAATGTGCTGACTTAGCGACATGTGCAGAGTGGTAGGCTCTTATTACGACGGGAATTAGGGTGTGTCGTTTCTTCGCGATAACTTATACACAGACGGACAAACAGACAGACGGGCATGGATAAATCGACTTAGCTCAACATGCTGATCTTTTATATTGTATATATACTTTATAGGGTCTCCGTTGCTTCTTTCTAAGTGTTACAAACTTCGTGGCAAACTTAATATATCCTGTTCAGGGTTTAAAAAGTTAGCCATAGACACTAAATTCCACTTATTCCCATATCCACTTATTATGGCATTGAACATATGCGCCAACTTTCATTAAGATATCTTAATTCATACTCAAGTTATCACTTGCGTAGACGGATGGACGGACAATTACTTCTAATTCATCTCGTTTATTTATATAGATATAACTCTATATTTTTTTAGATTAAAAATAAACGTAATGTTAAAAAATATTATACTCAATAGAAAGATGTTGCGAGAGTATATAAATCAAAAAGATACAAACATCTATGAATACATTTATTTTTTTTTTAAGGGAAATAAGTCATAAATTTGTTTGCCTTTTTGACTTTTTGAGCTTTTTGAAAACATATAAAATATCTGTATTAATGTAATTATGCAATTTCTTAGAAAATTACCAGTGAATCTACTTAAACGAATTAATTGTCGATTCATCGCTAATATCGAAGTACAAGGTCACGATTACGAGAAAAACGATCTTCCCCCGAAATTTGTAAAAGTGTTGCCACCTTCTAAATATGGCGGTGAATATTTTGTAACACTACTAACAGGTTCATCGAACATCGGCAAGCAAGGCGCGCATTTCATCAAACATTTATTCGAGGTAGCTAAAGTTCCAGTGACATTCGAAAAGATTGAATTGGGACCTGATGAAAACAAGTATCCCAAGGAATATCTACAGTCGGTGCAACGCAATCGTCATGCAATACATGTTGACTTACAGCACGATCCCGATGAAAAACACAAACAACTGCTGCTCAACAACGATCTGGATTTGTATGTGGGTATAATACATGTGAATTCGATCGAGGGTTACAAATGTAAATACCCAGATGTGGATATAACGGTATTGATGCAGAATAATGCCGGTAACTTCTCGAAATTGGAATACACACCAGTACCGGGTATGGTGGAGACACTGAAAATTGTGCAGCAACGATATATTAAACGCTATTTCAACTTTGTGTTCCATTATGCCATTGAACATTGCCATGAGAAAGTCACTTTTGGTCACCAAGAATTGGAATTTCCTCTCTCTGACGGAATGTACAATAAGATTGCCTTGGAAATGTATAATGAAATGAAGCCGAATTTTGAATTTGAATTAATTCCGATTCATGATTTGGTGCGCAGTATTGTGATGAGACCTAAACGTTTCGACATAATCTGTACCACCGATCGATATGGGACCTTTGTCGCCTCCATAGCAAGTGCAGTTTGTGGGGGTGCCAGTTTGTTTAGTTCTACTGAGCGTGGCGACCATCATGCTGTTTTCAAGCCTCTGCAGACCCGCCTGTCCGTAACTACCTCCAATGTACTTAGTCCTTATGGAATTGTACGCGCTTGCATTGATTTATTAAAATATTTGGGGGAAATGGATTGCGCCCGAGTACTTTACGACGAATTAATGACGACGATGATTTGTCGCGATATTAGAACGAGAGAGTACGGTGGCTCAGACTCGGGCGAATATGTCATTTGCGATATTGTCAATCGATTGAAATGCAAACACTATTGACCTGGGGCAAGTGCTTTTATCGCACTCAGCTTAAACATTTTTGGAAACTTTATTTAGTACTTTAAATCAATGTAATGTTTGTGCAAAATTAGTAATTACTTATATATATGTACTTATCCATTACAAAAACTAAGCAAACGTGAACGAAATTCTTAATTATACATATGTATGTATTATAGATCATTTGGTACTTCGAAATATTTCAATTGAGGTCCATTAGTCGTCTAATCTTGTGTTATGCACTTTTTGTTAGCTTTCTTTAAATACTCTCTCCAAAGAATTTCATATTTGAGACAGTATTTGCATGTGACCTTGGCCTTACATATATTATATGTATAAAAAAGTTGTGTTAGTTACCCAAGACTCAAGGACGGCTGAACCAATTTGTCGGAAAATTGGTGGGAGGTAGCTTAGAATTGGAATGGAAATGGGCTATTTTTCTCTTTCTGTTAAAAGTTAAAACAACTCTTAAAACAAGTAAGGAATGGCTAAATTCGGGCGTATCAATTTGAGTATCTTCTTGACTTATATTGAAGGCCATAAACTTTGACCTAATTTTATTGATACTTATATTTGAGATACATGTGATATCTGATATTGACTCGATCGAAGAGGCTGAATTTAATATACTGAGTTAATGTGGAAAACGTCAACCAGAGGATCAGAATTTATTATATTAGAGATATGAGGTTTAGGCCAAGGACTAAATCAATTCCATTTTAAGTTAGCAATAAATCACATAATTTTTAAGAAAACTTGTTTAGTAATTTAGTTACGTTAAAATGTCACACAATTTAATCAACCTGAACGATTTAAATATAGGTGGAAAGTTGGAAATAATAATAAGGGGTGTTTTGGGTGCAGAGAAAAGAACGGACTGATTGCATTACTTTGGAAATTACACAGGTCTAGTTGAAAGCATATTTTCAAGGAATGTTTAAGTATATGTCTCACACACAGACCGTCTTATTCTTCATAAGGTTTGTTAGAAAAACGAAATTCATTATGTGAAGTTTATGGGAGTTGGAGGTAGTATTGACGCGATTTTATCTATTTTTGCTAATACTATATACTTTAACATGCCACAGATTAATAAAATGTTCTCAGAGTTTAATTAAGGTACCTCACATGCACTCACCAATCATATGGAGTAAAGCCATCCGGATGTTCGAAAATTATAATGTCTTATTTATTTAAGGCGAAAAGATACACTGTTATGAGTAAAATACACTCTCTCATTTCCTGTGAGATAACTCGCATACTACTGTGATCAAATTGAAAAGTGAATTTTTATTTATACTTCGCGTGTTTTTCGAATCGGTAATTTTTATGTGATGTAAATTGGTAGTACTGTTAGTGTCAAAATATTCATTAGTATTTGAGATACGCGTTATTTTGTGAGGCTCTAAAAGTGAATTCTTCGATTTTTACTATGTTTGAATTTATTGAACAAAGAGGTGCGATAATGTGTGATCATTTCGCCACATTTTTAACTAATAATATATCCGCAACTACCGCATTCGTCTGATTTACCTTCGTGTAACTTTTTGCTATTCAGCAAATTCTCAGCAATTTTGACAAAATTTACGATATAAAAGCTGAATCGAAAAAGGCCATCACGAGGAAGGAGTTTTTCCAAGTGCTACGATGATTGGAAAATTCGTTGACATAAGTGTATTGCAGCGGGAGGGGATTACTTTGAAGGAAATGAAATGGACAAAATTCATAATTCAATTTGATCACAGTAGTATATGGAGTATATAGTCATCCAGAAGATCGGAAATCTTAATATTACGTACCATATACTTATGGGGGCTAAGGAAATTATTGAATGGATTCAACCCACTTTTGAAATACTGACATACAGTTACCACTAAAAGATTCTCTCTGAATTTCAATTATACGAGTATATTTATGTACAGGTATTTCACACATTGAATGATATTTTCAGTAAAAAGTCATCTTTAGGTGTTGGGATCCATACATTCGGTTCAAAGAGCTTGTACAGTTTTTGTTCGATTTATAGAATTTTTGTTCATAAGGTGGTATACTACTTCGTATTGATTTGTATACTGGAAAGTGAAAATTTCAAATGGAATTTAAAATTTGGTTATACATATTGGAAGTGAGCGTAGCTGTAGCGCAATTTCGTCCATTTTCAAACTTTAACATAAGAATTTCAGAAGAATTTTATATATGTATTATATATTTGATTAAAAGTGGGCGCTGCCACTCCCATTGTCCAATTTGGACTTCGCTTTCTATAGAGCCATCTCATACCATTTCGGAGGTAAAATAAAATTTAATGTCTCTAACGTGTTTAGCTATGTATTCATCACGCTTTAAATAGTTTTCAAAAATACCATTATATGGGGAATGGGTAGGCCTTTCTAGAGGGCAGGGATATGCTAATTTTTTTAGGCGCGAACTTACTACGCGATCCCCATATATAATGAGCGTATGTTTATTATTCATGTAAGTACTAAATAATTGGAAACTTTTTGCTTCAACAAACACACTACAACAAAAACAAGTAAAGAAGGGCTAAGTTGCAACCGAAAATGGTATACTCTTGCAACTTGCAGGACTCAAAGCCAGGGAAATAGAT